>NW_026261622.1:0-50911 GCF_900747795.2 Erpetoichthys calabaricus | reverse complement strand
AGTTAAAGTGCAACACTTTATGGCAGGTTTATGTTGTTTCAATACTTTAACTGCATCAATCAAAATGTTTGCTTAAATGAAAGCCACCAAATGTAATGGAACCTCACTGAAAATCTTTTGCTTATCAGTGATGATGTAATGAGTGCATTGTTCTGAAAGACTGGCGCAACACTGTCAGAAATCAGCATCCAATACGTGCCACATTTTGTGATGAAATTTGTGTGATGTACATTTAGAAATATAATAAATCGTATGGCATGCTAGTTTATTTGGGGGAATAGTCAAAATGATTTCACTTAATAACTTTTCCCCTTAGTGTAATCCATCAAACTGATTCAAATGTTTGCTGGCATATACAATGTATTATGTTTTTTTGGGTCATTTGAGGTTAATGGCCTTTTTTGTGAAACATAAGACCACCCTGTAAATATATAGTTGTGTGCTACAGATTATAATGTCTGTTACTTACTTAAATTCATGCTTAGTTCTAACATGTGTCCTAAAGACCTACCTTAAGCCTCCATGCATCCTTTTCTGCCCATGACTCCAGAGGTGTAGCCACTTACGCACAAGATGACACTGCCATATTTCTAAGTTGTTTATGTACATTACAATAAACCCACAAGTCAATCAAAAGCAATAATGGTACTTTTACATACCCAAGGATGTATTCTTTTAAATAAATCATATGTTTCCAGGTTGTCTGCTTTCTTTCATTATTAAAATATGAGAATTGCATGCACATACAGTATGCTGAGGTGAGCAGCGCATTACACCTGAATGAATCTGACTTTATCAAAGATCCCATCTACATACAGTCAAAGACTCATTACCACTGGATAGCTAAGGTTCACAGCATTCCAATGATGTACTGTATAGCCTATAGTCTATGATTGATCCCTCATATTACATGTCACAGCTGTGCATAAAAGGCAAGAAATAAGTTGCTTGTGTGTCAGCTCATCTTTACGGACTGCTACGCAGAAAGCTTGTCAGATTCTGATCCCAGGTTTGACTCTATTGAGAATGACACATTTGTTGAAGGCCTTGATGCTACTCTTGATTTGTAAGTATTGCTCATAGTATAATTTTGAAGCATTGTGGTGTGCAGTTTTAAAGTTCAAACATCATGAGTTCAATTACTATACCAAGACACTGTCCTCTACATGTTCTCCATATGTTAGTTTTCTGAGCAGTGCTCTTTCAATTTCCACTTAGAGTACCTGCAACATTTCTTAGAGTACCTATGAGTACTGTTACACTGTACCTGTGCCCCTCAGGGGTTTCGTGTGGGAACTCCCCCTTCGATCAAATGGCACTGAATCATATGGCTTTTATTGCTTTGTCGTGAGCAAATGATAACAAAAAAAGCCTATTTAGCTTGTAACTTGTAAGTATAATTACCTCTCTTTCCCAATCCAAAAGGATCAACAACGGCATGTGATATTTTTGCTTCACCTCCCCCTTGCAGGAATGAGCGAGATTACAAAGGGCAAATAAAATTGATGAGCGACCTTCTTGTGTTGGGGAAGATTGAACTGAGAGCTTGGTGAAGCAAGTGCAATTACAAATGGGATAAAACAGAAAAACTCACACAGTTCTGTCAATCCATTCGGTGGTATTAGGGCAGGGGTGATGACATGGATTAGACCCAGTGACAGCCACCTGCAATGCAAAAATGGCTTAGAAATACTGGTGTAGGTGTGATGTGTAGCTCTGCCGCCCTGTCCAGGGCTGTTTCCTGCCTTGCGCCTAGGGCTACCTGGAAAGGCATTGCTCACAACCATGTAACCCAGCATTGAAAGAAGCTGATATTAAAATGTATGCACATAAAATATAAGGAAATAAGCAAAATAAATGCATAAAAACATACTAAACTTTTGGGGCAGCTGTAACAGAAGGCAGAAGAAGATGTGTGAATTGCAGCACAAAAACCCAATGTAGTGTACAAAATTCTCTGTGTCTAGCAGTAAACAGAAATTGTTTCAAGGACTGGCATGAAAAATAATATTGAAAGTAAAGGTTTGGATGAGTGCATAATTATACATACACAGTTACAAATTGTTGGTTTGTTGCGTCAGAGTTATATATGGTGTGTGTATATCTTTTTTCTAAAAATAAAATGTAACTACAATACTTGTTTTGTGAGATTGTTTAGGAGAAAGAGATTAAATAGTTCCAAAATGGGACACAATGTTACCAAAAACGTTGGACACCTTGAGCCAAACAGTATAACTCTTCAAAACTAAACTAGGCACAATGATTGCTGACAAACTCGGCTACACAAAAAATGATTCCAGGGTATTGCATCATAAAATGTCTCAAAATCCATTTTGACCCACTAGACCTGAAAAACACTCATCACTGGAACACATTTTGTGCAGGAAATTACACCCTAATGATAAAGAGTAAACCAACAGTTGTTGCATTTTTGCTGAAGACATCAAGCAACCCTGGGGCTTCACCATCTAATGGGATATGAGGGATCAAAGTTACTCCTTTGAACAAAACTTCAAAAAATGGGGATTGGTAATACAGGCATGATGAGGTTTGTTTTGTGCTATTTAAATACATGATATTTTTGATATTTGATTCTTTACTGGTAGTCCTACCCCATTAAGACAAACTCCCAGACAGCTGAAAATGGGAAATGTCAAACATAAGCATATGGGGTATTGTTTTACCTGCGGTGGGTTGGCACCCTGCCCAGGATTGGTTCCCTGCCTTGTGCCCTGTGTTGGCTGGGATTGGCTCCAGCAGACCCCCGTGACCCTGTGTTCGGATTCAGCGGGTTGGGAAATGGATGGATGGATGGTATTGTTTTACAATATATCAAGGTGATTATAAATACATATATTTTTTATTTTACATATTTCACCAGGGATCTAAATATCTATGGACCTCTATCAGAGGGCGGAAAAAGTCAAATATCTATTACAATCGAGAATATTTAGACTTTAAACAATTACGTACTGTATATCATTACATTTCTTATGAATATCCTAAATTAGCGCAGCTTAGGCTAATTCAGACATTTTTACAATTAATATTTCTTTTGCCAGCAAGTAATTTTTGGACTTGTTTATATTAAGCTGTGAGATTGCAGGATCTTTTCAATTGTTTTTGCTGTCTCTTCCAATTCTGGAGTTTCACAAGTGTGCTAACTAATTTAGGGTCAAATCAAATCCAATTATTTTTGTTACATACAAATTATACATACAGTACAATATTTAGTGAAATTCTTAGTTGCTCAACACCAATAACGGTGCCTTTAATAAAAACATAAAACAAAAATAACAATAATATGCATCTCCTATAAAACGCCAGCCCGGCTACAGACAGATACTGAGACACATGTTGTCCAAACACACACATTTATTTTCTTCTCTGCACAGTATATAGTGCACAAAGTACCCTCAAGGCTCAGTCCCTTTTCTTCAAGTCTTCTGCCACCTCTACTCCTGTCCTCACAAGCTCCGTCCTCTTCCACCCGACTCCAGCTCCTTTAATGGAGTGAGGCGGCCCCTTTTATAGTGCACCCAGAAGTGCTCCAGGTGCTTCCCGATTAACTTCCGGCAGCACTTCCAGGTGTGGCGGAAGCGCTGCTTCTGAATCCAGCTCTTCTTCAGGCAGCACTTCCAGGTGTGGCAGAAGTGCTGCAGATCTTGTTTCCGGAGCTGTCCAGGCACCCCCTGGTGGTGGCCCTTGGCCCCGATGCAACCCAGGGGGACTGCCCTGTCATGTCCTGGGGTATAAACTGCCCTTTTCCAGGTTCTCTGCTCCTCCAGGTCTCCTGGTAGGGCACGATCCCCGGCCATCCATCACACTGCATAGATATTGTAAATCGTTATTTTTAAATATGTGATAAGTATAATAGCTAAAAAAAATAACTTAATCTAAGAGAGTTAACAATATCACAACATTTAGATCTAGACACTTACCTTATTTGAGATGCAGATGGAATGTGGAAAAAAGCTCCTTATTAATCTAAGTCTATGTAATAGATGTAAAAAATAAAGACTAACACGTTGCGAACAGACTGTCAAGGAAGTCCACTAAGGAGATCACGCATTGTACAATGTTTTCTTCTTACCTGAACTTTGTTCTTTAAGCTTATTAACCCACTTGAAATTCAGTTTTGTTAATTATCTCTGATGCCAATAGCTTCTTGTTTCAAAATAACCCTTTGGTGTTAAGTCATTTAAAAAGTGTTTTGAAATTCTAACTTAATTAAACTGCATGTTTTACTTTTATCTACCACTCCAGCTACCTTCACAAAAAATCTGAAAGTAAGTATGGCCAGGACAAAAATAGTATCTGGCTAAAAATGATCAGGAAATGAACTAATGAGCAGAGGTTAAAAAAGAAGCACAATCAAAAGGCATGCAAATGGTCAGGAGACCACAGTAGCAAGCAAAACTGAATGTCAATATAAAAAAGCAAACTACAAGCAAAGTCACAAAAAGGTTACCAAAAGTCCTTACTCCAAATTATTCAAGAAAAGTCAACAGATACTCGCGATTGAATTTTGGTAAAAACTAGGACACTGTGAGTCGGGCATAGACATCTTTCTATAGGGAAAAGGAACAGATATAATTGTGTCATGTGATCACTAACAGCCATAGTGTAGGAAGGAGTGTATGATCAGTCAGTTAATTTATCATAAGTTCAGCTGGTGATTAAGGAAAACAATTAACAGGAAGCTCCCAGGGGATGCCAAGTTAAATGTAGGTTGAGTGAGGGATCCCTGTTTTAATTCCCAGCTGGGATGCCAGAAATATGGAGAGATCTGCACAATTTATGAACAAGGTTCACAAATTGGCAAAAGTCTACACTAACACCATGCCATGCATGTTACTTTAAACAAAATTAAAATAATATATTTATAAGGATAATAGAAGTTGGATATACGCAAGTATATATTGATTGATATATATATATATATATATATATATATATATATATATATATATATATATATATATATATATATATATATACTAGCAAAATACCCGCGCTTCGCAGCGGAGAAGTAGTGTGTTAAAGAGGTTATGTAAACATATATATACATAAACATATATACATATATATATATATACATATACACATCCACATATATATATATACATATATCAACATATATATACACATACAGACACATATATACATATACATATTTGTATATCTACATATATATACACATATATACATATACTTATTTGTATATCTACATATATATACACATATATACATATACATATTTGTATATCTACATATATATACACATATATACATATACATACATATCTATCTACATACATACACATATATCTATCTATCTATATATATATATTCACATACATACATATCTATCTATATATATATATATATATATATATATATATATATATAGCTGATTACCCAGTGGATTCGCTCACTGAGTGCAAGAGAAAAAAATAAAATGTATGTATAAAATAAGTTTAATTGCCAAATTTATTTTTCCACAAATAAAGGGCACTTACAATAACATAGAAATCAATATAAACAACATTAACATCATTATCATATGAGAATATGAAGTAATATATAAGAAGCACATTGCATATAAATATAAATTATTAAACAGTAAAATGTTCTTCTATAATACGCTACCGTGGCTATTCGTTTGTCTGTCCAGGATTTTAAATCACCTGTAGCTCGCAAACCGTTTCACCTATTGACTTGAAATTTGGTACACATATACTACGTCACGTCTACTATTCGCTTTCCCACACATATGAACAAATATATATATATATATATATATATATATATATATATATATATATATATACACATACATATACACACACATACACATATATACATATACATACATAGTGCGTTGCAACACGGGCTGCGATTGTTACATGGGAGGGAGAGGACAAATCACAGCTTCCCGCTTTCTAATCGGGCTTGTGATTGCTGCTTTGACGGATGCCCAAATCCCACAGTATTTCCCCTTAGGAGAGGCGTTAGGCAAGTGTAATTGAATAGCGGTGCTGCAAGTTATTGCTCTTTTTATCTTTATTTTATTTTATTGTAGAGTCAACTCACAGCTGCGCGCACCAGTGCGTGCGTGGCGGATGCGTACGGCTGACGTTTTCATTGTCTACCACCTCCGCTAATCATTCTTGAGGCAGATTGAAGACTTAAGTGCCAGCTTAACTGAAAAATTAAAGAAAACATACTAAGTTTTAAAAAAAATCAGTTTTAACGGGAAAAGATGCCGACGAAAGAAGAGAAGCAGCGGGACGCTAGGGTGAAGAGCTGCTCATTAAGCAGCAAGCTCATCAACCTCTGAGCAAACGAATGGTAAACGTACAGAGAAAGAGGATAAATACTATGAATGGTCATGTCAAGTATATTCACTCCACGTTATCGTGCAGTGCGCTGTTACTGGTATTTTGATAAAAGAATCTGAATAACATATAAGAAGCGTATAAATTATTAAACAGTAAAACATTAACATTTAAGAAGTAAAGATACATTGAGTACTACTGTAGTGCTTTCGGGTATAGTACATTTTTTGTTTGCCCATTACATGCATAAATGTATACATTTTTTGGTGTACCTACCCAAGAACACGCGACATGACCCGGCAGTTAAAAATTTATCGCTCCAGCAATTTTAACTCTGTTACAAAGTCTTCTAATATGGTATTGCAAACGGCAGCGGGAGCGTTTCTATAAACTCAATTTAAACTTACTGTTTACACCGTGCTTTGAAGATGCATAGTATGCGACACGTGTTTCGCCGTAATTGTGGGCTCATTAGGAGTACACAGTCACTGCACTCCCTTACTGGAATCGATCCTCGGACGTAGAGGCGAAGCCCCTAACGTTGTGCTACGGCGTGTGGTTCGTTCATTTGACAGCATGTAGATCGGGGTAATTACATTGCAGGCATTCGTAGTCTGATTCACAATCTGATTGTATGGGTGGTTACCTACCAGGTAACGCTTGTGGTTGGTGAGCAAGTCGGCTAACTTCTGCCACGGTGCCCTCTTTCAGTTGCGAGAAGCAGATCATACAATGGTTGAAATAGTTTAATATATATAGCAAAATCACCGCGCTTCGCAGGGGTGAATATGGTATTGCAAACGGCAGCGTTTCTATAAACTTAATTTTAAGTTACGGTTTATACCGTGCTTTGTTTCATATTCTTTTCCTACTTTATCAATTGTGTAATGTGTTTTTTGAACAGATTTGATTCATGGAAGTGATCACTCTTGCTGCGTTCAGCCACTTCACGTGAGCCGCTCTCTTGTGTGATGTTGCGATGTCCACGGGTTTATTTAATGTTAGCTAAGACCCGGCAGTTAAAAGTTTCTCGCTACAGCAATTTTAACTCTGTTACAAAGTGATGCAAACTCTCGTTTATACCTCGTGTCTTCTCATTAAACTTGTATCTCGCGAATATGGCATTGCAAACGGCAGCGGGAGTGTTTCTATAAAGTTAATTTAAGGTTAGGTTTATACCGTGCTTTTTTATACCTCGTGTCTTATGAAGATGCTTGTATGCGTCACTCACTCACTTCTTATTGTTTCGCTGCCTTGTCAATTGTGTAATGAGTGTTTTCTTCAGCGCTCTTTGGGGCTCCTCCTTCTTTTCTACGTACTGAGTTCACAGTCAGTTCACGTGATTACGTGGGAGGCGTGATGACGCGACACACAACTCAGTCTCCTACGGCCATCTTGCTGCCTTCCATTACAGTATATGGACAAAAAAGAGGTTCCAGTTATGACCATTACGCGTATAATTTTGAAATGAAACCTGCCTAACTTTTGTAAGTAAGCTGTAAGGAATGAGCCTGCCAAATTTCAGCCTTCCACCTACACGGGAAGTTGGACAATTAGTGATGAGTGAGTCAGTCAGTCAGTGAGTGAGTGAGTCAGTCAGTCAGTCAGTGAGGGCTTTGCCTTTTATTATTATAGATAGATATATATATATATATATATATATATATACTGTATATATATATATATATATATATATATATACAGTACACCCCCAAAATTCGCGGGGGTTACGTTCCTAGAGCACCCGCGAATTGTGAAAAACCGCGAATTTTGGATGTGGT
Organism: Erpetoichthys calabaricus; assembly: GCF_900747795.2. Lineage (NCBI taxonomy): Eukaryota > Metazoa > Chordata > Cladistia > Polypteriformes > Polypteridae > Erpetoichthys > Erpetoichthys calabaricus. Next base: position 42,789 of record NW_026261622.1, on the reverse strand, counting down.
TAAAAAATGCCTATTTTCATAGTTTAAACCCTAAATATGCTCCCAAAACACTTTAATTTAATTTCAAACTCATCTTAATACACTACCTAAAAATAAAGAATGCAAAGGTAAACCTGTATACTGTACTGCTATGTTTCCCGCAGTGCTAGAATGTAAAATACCGACGTTACCGCTATATGTACTGTAATTCATACAAGCACGTTTTCATTGCCAGAAGCCTTAGACGGTGCAGCTCGTTTTGGCAGCATCTTGGGGCTTTAACTCTTAAACTGCCACATATGTGGAGTTAATGGATCCCTGGACAGCAGATACTTATTTGCTGCACTTTAAGTAAACGTCACAATTAACAAAAAAAAAGTGAAATTTTAATGGAACACTTTTTTCATGCAAAGAGCATCACAGTTACTGCAACACTATCATTTTACACACTGCTAATGAACTGTAAAAACAATTTTAGAAACTACTGGAACAATAGGTACAAAGTGCAATGCTTGGGGCATAGAATTGTACAGAAACACAGGAGATTATATGGACAGGAACTTTATTCAAACAAACATGTCTCTTTCAGAAGTAAAAGGAGCTCAGTATGCAGTTAGTTATCGATTAAACAATAGACAAACATCATAGGGGAGCACAACCCCCCAACAGGAGCAGAGAATGTCTGGGGGAGGAGAGACGAACAAAGCAATCAGCTAAAAAGGACAGGCAGTGTTCAGGCTTTTAAGTAAATGAAGCGTCGCGGGAGAAGCCACAATCGAGAAGACGGTAATTTATTTATTTTTATGGTGGAGATTCCAAGGATGCACTCACAAACAGAGACAAAAAAAAAAGCAAACCGGTAATCAAACAGCAAATAAAGAATGTAATGAAAACAAAGGAAATAAGAAAACAACGATACCACCCTTGTTCTCCTTACGGCGATTACACATTAAATACAACAAAGCACAAACAAAACACACACAGTAAATCATGAAAAAGTTCATGAAAAACGGCAATGGATGAAAATAGATAGTCCAGAGTTCCACATGTTGAATGGGAATGTACAGATAGTCCTACCGGTAGTACCTGAAATGGTGAACACAGGTTCAGGAGCGATCCTTTCTTTGCAGGATGGCCATGAATCCACTTACAGTCCTCGTGTACACAGGCAGACGGCAGACAATCCAGACGCACGAAGCGATCCAGGACAAAACGAATAAGTACAGGTAACCCAACAGAAGGCAGACAGACAGGAACTTGAAGCACAAATTACAAAAACTTTTATGTTTTTTGCTTTTGGTCACAGGCCCCCTTTTTAAAAGCCGCGCTGACATCCTTTGATCTCAACAGCCCCAGCACCCTCAGCAGAAGACCAATCAGAGCCACTGCAGGGAATTCTGGGAGTTGCAGTTTCAAATTCTATTGGCTACTTTCACCATCATAGTTAAAATGTTTCTCTCTTATAGATAAAGGCACGTAACTTATGAATTCTGATCTCTAAATTCATGTGCTCAAGATGAATATATTCTTTAGCCAATTATTAAGCTTCTTGTGCCTGTACCATGGCATTTTATTTCCCCAAAGCTAGTCTGCACTGGCTCACCACCCACCACACATGTGTGAGATGCTGCTCTGCACTTCCTTATTGGATTTAGAATTAGAAACTACAAATAACTAGGACTTATCCTTCACAAGGTTATTACCTTTCAGATACCAATACCATAATGCAATATCTGGCACTGTCCCATCTATTAAATTACAATTTATATTTCTCAGAATCAAAGTAGATATATTTATGGTTTGGTATAAGCAATGTTTTGTTCCTTTCCTGGGTGCCTTTCTCCAAACACATGGAAGAATTTTCAGCATATTTTCTTTCCTTGTTCAGGACCTTGTCTCCTATTTTCCCTTGGTTGTACCTTCTGGTTGTGGGTGGTATGGCAGTTTCTCTTCAAGGTTTTACACACACAGTGTCCTTGGTTGCTAGCAAAGTTACGTCTGCTGTATTAGCTGATGATCACTCAGCCCTCATTGTCAGCAAGGTGAACACACACCTTTTATGTATACAGTCTTCCTCTGCTTGGGTATTTGCTATCTCAGCAAGGTTTTAACTAGTTGCATCCCTAGTCCAAAGTCTGTTACATATGGTCTTCCATTTTTCCAATCCAGCCCAATTTACCTTTTGGAGTAGAACTTATTTGTGGCCACACCCTATAAACACTGGGGTATCTGCTATATAAAAGAAATTATGGCCAAGTCGAGCAGAACGTTGATGGAGGAAAGTGACAATTTGCATCTTACAAGAGTTTTTAAAAGAAGAACTATAGGTCTTGGTATTGGTTTCTTAGTTGCACACAAGCCCATTCTTTTGGTTGATAATTGGTGCAAAGTTCTGCCTTTCAATATTACTCATCCTTGAATTATGGCCTTTGTTCAGACTTGGGTGTTCATCTGGTGTCTCTCTGGTTGTTACTTGGTCTGTGATCAATCATCTTATTAGATAAAGTGTAAGCCTGCATTCCGAACAGAGGCACACTGAAAAAGAAGCTGATATTAAGAGTGTCCGGCAGTGGCTTGCAAAGACAGTACTTGTGTTCAATCTGGCAAAATAAATAATGGAAGCCTGTCCTACAATACTACATTTACTCTGCTCAAGGGAAAGAATAGGAGTAGGAGATGAAAGGTAGTTAAAAACAGGAACAAGTTTAACACACCTTAAAGATTAAACTTTTTTGCACCAAAGCCTAATTACTAACCAGAAATCAAAGTCAGAGAGAAAACATTAAGATTGGGAGCCAGGAATTCAAGAAGGAAATATTTGCTAAGTTTGATATTAGTTTTATCCAAATCACCAATACAGAATTAATCTTTAAAGGGTCACACTGATAACGCAAGGCATGGTGACATCTGAAACAACATTCCATGGCAACCAGAAGCAGTGTGCTGGTAACAGGAATTGCAACATGGCGGTGCCCAATTGCAAAACAATAGGGCAATTTCTGATGACTCTGTAGGTGAATTTTAAGAGCTGTGAGGTTTTTACTTTTAATCTGTAGAGCAGACTATGTATGCAATTCCAAGATAATTTGTTTAAAATTGCTGCATTTGATGTTTTGTACAAAAATGTCTTATGCAGGGCTTCGTCATTTTCTACCACTCATGCTGATCTATGTAAAGCCATCTCAGTCAGAGAAAGTTTATATTCAGAAGTTTATCACCTGCATGCCTATAAAGTTGGGGTTTTTTGTGATCAAAAAGGAATACAACAAACTTCCTACCACCAAGCTCGGACAGGAGATGTCAATGTCAATTAATTTGTATAGCACATTTAAAACAACATAGGAATGCTGTGGCCAAATTGCTTTACAATAAAAGAAGATAAAAACATACAATTAACATAAATAACATAAATAGAAATAAAATAATGAACATAAATAATAAATAGAAGTAAGATTACATAATCACAATGAGGAAACCATCAGTATTACTGAAGGTCACAGAAAGCAAGTGAATAGAAATGAGTCTTTAACTCTTTTAGGGCGGATGTCGACTTTTGTCAACAGGAGGGGTTGAGGGCGCATGTCGACAAAAGTCGACATCCAGGGATAGAGGGCGACAGTCAGCTGTTAATGGCGACAAAACACACTGTCGCGTCACAGGCATTCCCTCTGTGCTTGGAGGAATGCTAGACTTGTTGACTCAGTAAATGATCCTTAAGTGTGCGTGAGTTGCGAAATGTAAACAAACACTAACAAAGACAAGATGGCATCAACATCTCACGAGGGAGCGAAGCGAGTCGAGAAAAGAAAATACTCGGCAGAAGACATTTTGCGCATAATCGCGGAGCCCGACTCTGATTTCTCAGAGTCGGATTTCATAGACAGCGATCAAGAGATTGAGGAAGAGATTGAGGAGCCGGCATCAGCCGATCGGAGACCAGCCGATGCTGCCCCAGCTGCTCAGCTGGCAGCTGAGCGCATTCGCGCTGCCAGTACACCTACGGCAAGGTTCGCATGGGAGGAATACCCAGAAATTGATCCATGGGAGCCGATCTGGCTAACTGACTTTACAAGAAGGCACGGCTTGCTGCTGGACACAACGGATTACAAGCCGCTGGACTATTTCAAACTGTTTTTTCCTGAGGCAGTTTTTCAGCTGATATCTGAAGAGACAAACAGGTATGCTGAACAATTTTTTGAATCGCGGGATGCGCTCGCTCCGCGATCTCGTTTTTCAAAGTGGAAACCCACAACAAAAGGTGAAGGGCTTTGTGGCATTGCAGATTGAGATGGGACTGGACTGGCGATATAATTTCAGGGAGCATTGGTCCAAACGTGCTTTGTCACCGGGTGGCTTTGGACAGGTTATGCCTCGTGATCGGTGCTGCTGCAAAGCTTCATTCACTTTTGTGATAACAAGGAGCAAATTCCAAGGGGTGAGCCAGGCTATAATCCGATGTACAAAGTTCAGCCCCTGCTTGACATTGTGGAGCCTACATATAAACAATTTTATCAGCCTGGCCGTGATTTGTCTGTGGATGAATCCATGGTAAAATATAAGGGACGGCTTTTTTTCAGACAAAATATGCCAGACAAGCCCACCAAGTATGGCATAAAGGACTTTGTACTGGCAGAAGCAAACACTGGCTTCTGCCTGAAAGTAATTACTTACACAGGAAAGCATTCTTTTCAGAGAGAGAACTGTCCTTTGACAACTCAGATTGTGCTGGAGCTGCTTCAGGGGTATGAAGATTTGGGACATGTTGTTTACATGGACAATTTCTATACATCTCCAGAGTTGTTCATGGAGCTACAGAGCAGGGGAATAGGAGCTTGTGGCACAGTCAGGGTGAATAGGAGACACATGCCTTTACAGCTGAAGCCAGACAGGCTGAAGTTGAAAAGAGGGGACAATCCTGTTTTCATGCGGGCGGATAACTTGGTGGCATTGGCATGGCATGATGTCAAACGGGTCACTTGCCTTAGTACAGTTCACAGTAACAATTTATGTGAAAAAACAATTCGTTCAAAGGGAAACCCAGCAGGTAGGAAGCTGGACAAGCCTGTTGCGCTTGAAGAGTATAATTGTAAAATGGCTGGAGTAGATCGATTGGATCAGATGCTGGGGACATATGCTTACGGACATAAGTCCACCAAGTGGTACCACACTGTGTACCATCGCCTGCGTGAGATTGCACTCACAAACGGATTTCTATTATTCAAGCAGGCAAACAGTGACAGCACTATGACTGCGGCAGATTTCCGCAAGAAGGTGGTTGACAGCTTGCTGGAAGAATATGTCGGAGTGCCTTTTGCAAAGCGAGGAAGGCCAGCACAAAGAGCAGTGCCAGACAGGCTGACTGAGCGCCACTTTCCTGCCACATATGACGATAAAAAGTATAAGCCTGACTGTGTTGTGTGCAGCAATAGACTACTCAAAAAGAGGCACCAGTGCAACACATATTGTAAGCAGTCAACGTGGCAATGCATGCAATTGGCTGCTTTGAGCGATATCATACTTTGCAGGACTTTGCCTTGTAGCATGTACAGTATGTGCAATAATAATATGTTAAATTATATAGTATGCAGGCTCATACAAAATGCAAAAGTTATATTTGTCAAAAATAAATATTTTTTGTTGATTTGATATGTTAAACAATTGTTTTGTGTTCTTTTTTTAAAAAAGTTATTTTCTGGAAAAATATTCAGCCCTGGGAGAAAAGAAAAAAAAAAAAATTAGCCCTAAAAGAGTTAATCTTGTTTTGAACAGTTCAATTGTAGATGACTCCTTTATGTAATGAAGTAAAGAGTTCCAAAGGTGAGGAGCAGCAGCTGCAAAAGCCCTATCCCCCTTAGTTTTACACTTGGTACAAGGGACAACAAGAGACAACTGACCAGAAGATCTAAGCACTCTATATTGCTGGTATAAAGCACACAATTCAGATAAATAGACAGGAGCAAGCCCATGTAAAAATTTAAAAACTAGCAACAAGATTTTAAAATCAATTCAAAAACTGACAGGCAGCCAGTGTAAAGAAGCTAATATTGGAGAAACAGAATCAGACTTTCTTGCTCCAACCAGAAAGCGAGCGGCAGCATTCTGGACCAACTGTAACCTGCATATCAGGGATTTGCTAATCCCAGAATACAGTAATCAAGGCGAGAAAAGATAAAAGCATGAGTAGCTTTCTCAATGTTTGGAGGCAACCCGCATCACATCTCAGTTTAACAAATGTGTCTCAATTAAGAAAGTGACATAACTGTTGTGTCTATGTAAAAATTCAGTCACACAAGATTTTTTTTTCAGGTGTTGACAAGGCTCTAACATTCCAAGAAGCTATATTCAAATCAGTCATGGTCTGAAATAAAGTGAACAGTAAAGGCAGAAAGGAAGAACAACAGACAGAACCCACCCTCTGCCAAAAAATACCATAAAACCTGTAACTCCATGCTAGGGAAAACCTCAGCCTCAGCCATTCAGAAAGCTGGTTGTAAAACTTTAAACAAGGCATGGCAGATCCTGAAGCGCTCACCCCCCCTCCTCCAAGCTTGCACAAGTGAAGCAAAGTTCCTGTGCTAAAAAACCTGGAAAATGTAGTACAAAGGTTTAAAATCAGATATATGTCTACCCCAAGAATGAAATGCATATGAGTTAACATGCACATGACACCCATTACCAAACTGTGATGGCTGCATGCACGCATCCAGCCACCCTGCTCAAAAAAAGGATAAAGAAATATGAAACAGAAATGAAAGCCCCCGCCATTAGGATCACTGATTACGCAAAATATAAACTAAATACCCATACCCTGATGATCACTAAACAACATTACCCTCTGAGGTTAAATCATAATAACAGTTAAATTAAAATAAAGTCACCAAAACACTGATGGATAATCAGTCCTCATAAATTTTTTTAACAAATAAAAGTAATTAAGAGCAGAAACTTACTAGGTGAGTTTCATAACTGTGCTGGTCGGAAAAGTCGTGTCAACAGTCCACTGGAGAATTAAAGGGTGCAGGCATCCAGCGAAGCATCACAGAGGAAAGATTCTGAACAATTCAAACTCATGTAAAGCTTTGTTCGCTCAAATTGGCTTGTTGTAGAATCTATTCTGACCCCCAAAAGAGAGCTTGAGACTTGTAGAAAAAACAAAAAAGGAGTGACTACTAATTCTTTCGCCCTTCTGATCGACAAATTCAGTACACGTCTTGCATTGGGTGTTTTAGCACTGAAGTCTTGATAAAAATACATTTTGTGTCCTTCAAAGTAGAGGTCCTGAAATTATCTTGACTCTCAAATAACTGTCAGGCAGTGCTGATAATTGAAAAACTGCATTATAATAGTGGGATGGTGTTATCCCATGCAATATACACCCGGTGTGCCCTCTCTATAACTGCCTCAAAGGAAGCAAAATTGGAAAAAATTTTTGGCCAGAGCTGACGAAGGAAAGATGGAATATAGTTTCTTTATCTACTAATCCTTTAGCCAATAAGTCTAATGTTATTATGGTGAAGATGATATTCCATCTTGGTGATCTTTGCTGTCAACAGCTCAACATTCCCATTGATGCCAACAATTTTTGAATTATGGTGGTCAGTAATTGCTTTAACAGAGGTAACATCTTTCTGCAGCATTTTGAAGTCAGCCTTTAAGGTGTTCATATCAACCCGGAGCTCAGTATGGTTCTGCTGATGATGCCATGTAAGGAGTTCACCTCTGGACTCCAACAATTTTTTTCACCTCCTCAACAAAAGAAGTCATGAAGGGAGAAATGGTGCTCTCCTCTGAGTTGCCTTCAGATCAGAGTATCTTTTTATCCGGACTACTAAGGGAGTGACAGCATCTTCTTTGTGAAGTAGCCATGATCAGATGTCATTTTGAAACAGTTTAGATGGCAAGGGCAATCAGTGATAAGCAAAAGGTGGAAGGGACACAAGCAGATGCAGAACTATGTGGCCATTAGCAGCATGATTTACATGATTCCTCCAGGCCTGAAAAGTTTTGAAAAAACTAACAGAAAATAGATTTTACTGTGTTCTGTTAAATATGATTATGAAAACCAGATGAGGAGAGTAGTTATACAGATAGCTATAATCAATAAATGATTGATGACTTTAAATCCCGCCCCCAACTTTGATAGATGACCTTTAAGCCCCGCCCCTTCTGATTGATGACTTTAAGCCCCGCCCCAAATATGAAAATATAAAAATATGAAAAAAAAAAAAATGAAAATAGGATTTATGAAAATATAAAAAATATAATTTATGTAACTATAAAAAAACATGAAAATTTATGAAACTATAAAAATATGGATTACGTTAATATGATTTATAAGATATTGACTCATCGATCTAAGTTATAAACTAATAGTAAGAAAATAAATATACAATTTTCTAAAATCGATATAAGATATTGACTCCCTGCTCTAAGTTATAAACTAATAGTAAGAAAATAAAATTTTCTAAAATCGATATAAGATATTGACTCCCCGCTCTAAGTTCACGACACGCGTCTTTCCTGCTTAGCCATAACTAAAACGATATAAAATATACAATTATCTAGCCAAACCTTTCTAAAAACGATATTCACTCCCCGCTCTAAGTTATAAGCTCAAGACACACCGCTTCATTTTATAAACACTAAATTCAAAACTAATATTAAGAAATAAACACTTATCTTCCCAGCACTTTCTAAAACATGGCTTCATATTAAGAAATATACACGGATCTTGCATGCATGCCCCCGCACGGACGTGACTTTCTAAAAATGAAATATACACTTAGCCTAATCGTAAGACTCTTTCTAAAAACCACAGGACCTTTAGTGTAAAATTTTCAGCAGTTGAAACCGTCGAGACCCAGGAAGCCCCCACCACCAAGCAGCCCCTGCTAGCAAATGGTAGGGAAAAGATGATGCTGTAGTGTTAAAAGGAAGCATCCCGCCATGCGACACTTTGCTGGGACATAGTGTCACCAATTTTAAAAGGAAGCCCCCTGCCAAGCATCAGACGGCGGTCAATTTTAAACCGTGGGAAAAGATACTGTAGTGTTAAAAGGAAGCACCCTGCCATGCGGCACTTTGCTGGGACATTTGTCTTTAACATAGTTTCACCAGTTTTAAAAGGAAGCCCTTGCTAGCAAATGGTGGGAAAAAGATACTGTAGTGTTAAAAGGAAGCATCCCGCCATGCGGCACTTTGCTGGGACATGTGTCTTTAGCATAGTGTCACCAATTTTAAAAGGAAGCCCCCTGCCAAGCATCAGACGGCGGTCAATTTTAATCTGTGGGAAAAGACCCCCGCCAAACAGCAAATGGCGGTCAATTTTAATCCGTGGGGAAAAGACCCCGCCAAACAGCAAATGGTCTTTAATGCTAAATTCTTTTATGTTTAATGAAATCGAAAAATCATATGATTATTAAAGAAGACCCCACTATTCAGAGGGTTGAAAGCTCATTAAACACTAAGCTTCTTTCCCTGTGTTCCATTTTAAATGTCAGACGTTTTCACATTTCTAGGGTCTAAGAACAAAGTTATTAAATGAAATATTTTCCACTAACGTCTCTCTCTCTTATACTCACAATGATCTTTAATAAATGTATTTATATTTCGAGTACTGGATTTTAAGCCTCGTTTCACATTTACAGTCTATCAACTTTAAAATACACGTGGCGTTTAGCACAACGATCTCTCGGTAAAACATAAAAGGTTAATCTTTTTCCTATTTGCTTATAGCTGTGAGACTTTGAATGAAGCTTATTCCCGCTACCAGGGTCTCCCCAGCCCCTTAGAGGCGGAACATCAACAACTCTGAACCTATGAGCTCTCTCCCAAACGCCCGAAGTGTTTCGCTCCGCCCTTCCAAGGCGGTACAGAGCCCGATCCCTGCATAAACTCTCCCGCTTTGTGTCTATTAACACAATAACTGTTCCAGCAAGCCAAGTTTCTCTGCGAGCTTTTTTTAAAAGGTAGGCGTATTCGCTTTTTTATTCAGCAATGGCTGGCATGGCAAAAAATACTTTTGTGATTGATGGTAAGTGTAGATTATCGACCGTCTCTTCAAACTGTTGAAATGATATTCTTTTATAAATCCGCTTTCAAATCAGATAGTTCCAGCGACGAAGAGCAATCACCAAGCTGCCTCTCACCCGGAGGTAGTTTTTTCTGCTTTTTAAATGAAAAAAACTGTACCTAGTCGTAACGCACAGAGTTTATAAATGTGGTATTTTTTTTCTTATTTCAGAAGGCTGTAGTTTCTGGCCGGTTGGCTGTTCAAAAAGTGAGTCAGATCTTCTTTCGGCCGTACTTTTAAATCGAAATGTAGCTTATAAGACCGCCGATTTAATAGTTTTAATGTCTTTAAGTATTTACAAACTTATTACTTTTTAATGGTAGTCATATAGACTACCCTTTTAATGTTTTTTAGTAGTTATACAGACTACCCCTTTTATAAATCGAAATGCTGCTTGTAAGACCGCACCGATTTAATGTCTTTAAGTATGTACGTTTCATGCTAATTATTTTAATGAAAATGCACAAACTTATAAGAACGTTCTGGTTGATTACTTTTTAATGTAATTGTCTTTAAGTACGTACAAACCTAGTCTTTTATATTCTAGAATCGGAGGCTGAACTGTTTGATTCTTTAAATCTAACTAGTTTGCAATTGGAGGATTTAATAGCTTCCACAGATTGTCTTTTTGAGAATAAAAATCCTGTCTCAGAAACCCGTAAGTACCACTTTCAACTGACGGTTCCTGTGTGGGTGTGTGTTGAAGAAAATAAGGCGTTGGGGTTAAATATATACTTTTTAGCAGAATACTCGACGCCCCCAAAGAGTGATAATTCTTCCGAAGTTTCCAGTCAGCCTCTAGAATCGGCGCAAAGGCCCTCGGACAGTCTACTATTGAACATCTCATTCACGCAGCCCGGTAAGTTGAACTATTTGTGCGAGTGCATGGCAAATGTTTATTTTTAAAGAAAACTTAGTCCTGCTTGTTTTTTTCAGAACCCGCCTCTCCAGGCTTACTTACTCAGATACTCGGGGGCTCACCGTCGTTTGCATCACAACCCGGACTTTTCACCCAAATAATCGGTGAACCTGAAAGATTTGATCCCGCTGCTAAGGCTGCTGAGTTGAGAAATTTTTAAAATTTGAAAGCTCCCAAGGTAGAAACCCCTTTAAATTCAAAATACCGTAGTAATGGTTATCGTGTAAAAACATAAAATAGGTTTTGGGGTTTCTACCTCGGGAGCTTTCAAATTTTAAAAATTTCTCATTTCTTAGACACCTGTACCAGACAACAATTTTAATACCTAGCAAGTTTTCAAATTTATGAACGTCCGCAAAGGACACTTTTTCATCCTCAGATAATCCAGCCCTGCTCTGAAGGTTATACGCTTCACGCATGCATAACTGTGGGTTTTGCATGTACCGGTCCTCCATTAGGCTAAGCAGACAAAAGGCAAAACAGAGCTGATTCCCGTAATTATAAGAAATAATTAAATGCCTCATTTTCTTTCTAACTATTTCATGATTGATTAGAGATGAGACCTTGCGAGAGCCACGAGCGCCCCCGCTAGGTGCCCGAACAATCTGGGTGACTAGCATCAGAGACTCATCCGCTAGCACACTCGCATGACTCTGAAGAAGATTCTCTATCTGATGAAGAAAATCGTCTACATTAATATTAGAGCCATTCATCTGTATAAAAACGCTGATAGGTAATGAATCAGCACGCAATTCTAGGTGTACAACATCTTGCGGATTTAAAGTACCTGAAAAACTATCCAGAATTCTTTGCAGCGTCTTTGCACCTCCTCATAAGACTCTAGTTCATAGGCATCGGCGAAATTTAAGGGGTGTCTTATTTCAGTGTGATTAAAGGTAGGTCTATCGATCTGCTGAAAACCACCCTGACCGTCGTTACCAGAGACAACAGAGGGCCCGGCCATGCCTAAAGTAGACGAGGGTGAAGGTTTAGACACCACAGAACCACCGGACATAACTGGCGCGACTGAAAGGGTAACCACAAATGGCAGGGCAATAGGGGCTGAGGAAACAGAGGGCAGGATTGAAGCGGGGGGCAAGACTGGAGCAGAGGATGCAGAAGGGATAGCTGAAATAAAAGAGACAGAGGGCAAGACTGGAGCAGAGGTGTTAGCAACTGGTGCTGAAGCCGAGGGGGCGGAAGGGATAGCTGAAGGGGTCGAAACAGAGGGCAAGACTGGAGCAGAGGATGCAGAAGGAACAGCTGAAATAAAAGAGACAGAGTGTCCAGAAGGGCTAGAAACAGAGGACAAGACAGGAGCAGGGGCCAAGACTGGAGCAGGGGAGACTGAGGCAAACGGCTTGGCAACAGAGGGCAGGATTGAAGCGGGGGGGAAGACTGTAGCAGAGGATGCAGAAGGGATAGCTGAAATAAAAGAAACAGAGGGTGCAGAAGGGGTAGACACAGAGGGCAAGACTGGAGCAGGGGAGACTGAGGCAAACGGCTTGGCAACAGGGGGCAAGACTGGAGCAGAGGATGCAGAAGGGATAGCTGAAATAAAAGAGACAGAGGGCAAGACTGTAGCAGAGGGGGCAGAAGGGGTAGCTGAAATAAAAGAGACAGAGGGCAAGACTGGAGCAGAGGTGTTAGCAACTGGTGCTGAAGCAGAGGGGGGAGCATTTATAGAACCCAAAGTGTTTGTTAAACCATGACCCGTTTGAGCATTCACATTTTCGTTCAAAGACCGCTGAACCCTTTCTAACAAGTTATTTAATGTCTGCATTTCATCGGGGGTGGCTACTGGACGTAGGGCTTCTAAAAGGCTGTCAAGCTGGTCAAAGTCGATGGGAGTGGTAACAGGTGAAGGAACTCTCATGGTCGCTATTATATTATTCATTTGGAACATGTTTTGATTTTGCCAATTAATATATTCCAATTCATTAAAATATCGGGGTGGTGGAGTAGGCATTTTTGGGGGCCGAATAGAATAACTAACTTCATTCACCATGTCATGCAATAACCCAGCATTTTGAGAACCGCTCCCAGCGTTCAAGTCCTCACTTGCACGCCTTTTGTCAGACATTATTTGGGGAACAAGTTTTCTAAAATTGTATACAATAAAATAACCTTTTCACGTATATCTGGAGACAGGATTAAGAGTTTTGAAAAATAAACAGCACTCGTTCGATTTCAGCCTTCAACTCAGCAGCCTTAGCAGCGGGATCAAATCTTTCAGGTTCACCGATTATTTGGGTGAGAAGTCCGGGTTGTGATGCAAACGACAGTGAGCCCCCGAGTATCTGAGTAAGTAAGCCTGGAGAGGCGGGTTCTGAAAAAAACAAGCAGGACTAAGTTTTCTTTAAAAATAAACATTTGCCATGCACTCGCACAAATAGTTCAACTTACCGGGCTGCGTGAATGAGATGTTCAATAGTAGACTGTCCGAGGGCCTTTGCGCCGATTCTAGAGGCTGACTGGAAACTTCGGAAGAATTATCACTCTTTGGGGGCGTCGAGTATTCTGCTAAAAAGTATATATTTAACCCCAACGCCTTATTTTCTTCAACACACACCCACACAGGAACCGTCAGTTGAAAGTGGTACTTACGGGTTTCTGAGACAGGATTTTTATTCTCAAAAAGACAATCTGTGGAAGCTATTAAATCCTCCAATTGCGAACTAGTTAGATTTAAAGAATCAAACAGTTCAGCCTCCGATTCTAGAATATAAAAGACTAGGTTTGTACGTACTTAAAGACAATTACATTAAAAAGTAATCAGCCAGAACGTTCTTATAAGTTTGTGCATTTTCATTAAAATAATTAGCATGAAACGTACATACTTAAAGACATTAAATCGGTGCGGTCTTACAAGCAGCATTTCGATTTATAAAAGGGGTAGTCTGTATAACTACTAAAAAACATTAAAAGGGTAGTCTATATGACTACCATTAAAAAGTAATAAGTTTGTAAATACTTAAAGACATTAAAACTATTAAATCGGCGGTCTTATAAGCTACATTTCGATTTAAAAGTACGGCCGAAAGAAGATCTGACTCACTTTTTGAACAGCCAACCGGCCAGAAACTACAGCCTTCTGAAATAAGAAAAAAAATACCACATTTATAAACTCTGTGCGTTACGACTAGGTACAGTTTTTTTCATTTAAAAAGCAGAAAAAACTACCTCCGGGTGAGAGGCAGCTTGGTGATTGCTCTTCGTCGCTGGAACTATCTGATTTGAAAGCGGATTTATAAAAGAATATCATTTCAACAGTTTGAAGAGACGGTCGATAATCTACACTTACCATCAATCACAAAAGTATTTTTTGCCATGCCAGCCATTGCTGAATAAAAAAGCGAATACGCCTACCTTTTAAAAAAAGCTCGCAGAGAAACTTGGCTTGCTGGAACAGTTATTGTGTTAATAGACACAAAGCGGGAGAGTTTATGCAGGGATCGGGCTCTGTACCGCCTTGGAAGGGCGGAGCGAAACACTTCGGGCGTTTGGGAGAGAGCTCATAGGTTCAGAGTTGTTGATGTTCCGCCTCTAAGGGGCTGGGGAGACCCTGGTAGCGGGAATAAGCTTCATTCAAAGTCTCACAGCTATAAGCAAATAGGAAAAAGATTAACCTTTTATGTTTTACCGAGAGATCGTTGTGCTAAACGCCACGTGTATTTTAAAGTTGATAGACTGTAAATGTGAAACGAGGCTTAAAATCCAGTACTCGAAATATAAATACATTTATTAAAGATCATTGTGAATATAAGAGAGAGAGACGTTAGTGGAAAATATTTCATTTAATAACTTTGTTCTTAGACCCTAGAAATGTGAAAACGTCTGACATTTAAAATGGAACACAGGGAAAGAAGCTTAGTGTTTAATGAGCTTTCAACCCTCTGAATAGTGGGGTCTTCTTTAATAATCGTATGATTTTTCGATTTCATTAAACATAAAAGAATTTAGCATTAAAGACCATTTGCTGTTTGGCGGGGTCTTTTCCCCACGGATTAAAATTGACCGCCATTTGCTGTTTGGCGGGGGTCTTTTCCCACAGATTAAAATTGACCGCCGTCTGATGCTTGGCAGGGGGCTTCCTTTTAAAATTGGTGACACTATGCTAAAGACACATGTCCCAGCAAAGTGCCGCATGGCGGGATGCTTCCTTTTAACACTACAGTATCTTTTTCCCACCATTTGCTAGCAAGGGCTTCCTTTTAAAATTGGTGAAACTATGTTAAAGACAAATGTCCCAGCAAAGTGCCGCATGGCGGGGTGCTTCCTTTTAACACTACAGTATCTTTTCCCACGGTTTAAAATTGACCGCCGTCTGATGCTTGGCAGGGGGCTTCCTTTTAAAATTGGTGACACTCTGTCCCAGCAAAGTGCCGCATGGCGGGATGCTTCCTTTTAACACTACAGCATCATCTTTTCCCTACCATTTGCTAGCAGGGGCTGCTTGGTGGTGGGGGCTTCCTGGGTCTCGACTCTTTCAACTGCTGAAAATTTTACACTAAAGGTCCCGTGGTTTTTAGAAAGAGTCTTACGATTAGGCTAAGTGTATATTTCATTTTTAGAAAGTCACGTTCGTGCGGGGGCATGCATGCAAGATCCGTGTATATTTCTTAATATGAAGCCACGTTTTAGAAAGTGCTGGGAAGATAAGTGTTTATTTCTTAATATTAGTTTTGAATTTAGTGTTTATAAAATGAAGCGGCGTGTCTTGAGCTTATAACTTAGAGCGGGGAGTGAATATCGTTTTTAGAAAGGTTTGGCTAGATAATTGTATATCTTATATCGTTTTAGTTATGGCTAAGCAGGAAAGACGCGTGTCGTGAACTTAGAGCGGGGAGTCAATATCTTATATCGATTTTAGAAAATTTTATTTTCTTACTATCCATATTACTAACCGAGAATGCTAAACCGGATGGACGCAGGGACATCCGGCCATGGGCCGTAGCCGCAAAAAGACGTACTGCGCAGGCGCCCCAAGAAATGAGGCGCCGCGAGAGGCGGCCAAGACCACAGAAAAAAGGAGTGAGCACAGAAAAAAGGAGTCAAACGCAGGCGACGCACACAGCGCCGCACGAGCAAAACACCCCCCCCAACACACACAAGCAATGGACGGGACACACACAAAGAGGAGGATTTAATCCCATTGCACACGAAACGGGACTCACACAAAGAGGAGGATTCAACAAGCCACAAGCACACAAAAAAAAAGAAGCCGTGAGCACCACACAAAGCCCATTGGACACGAAATGGGACAGACTACGGACATAGCACACGAAACGTACACAAAAACGACAATTCAGACACACGACCACAGTAACATAAATAACAAATGACACACAAAGCCCCATTTCTAAATGAACCGTCCGTATTAAACATACGTCATCTCAACACGTTCACAATATGCAGCATAGGTAGATCTCATTACAATGAGGCACTATTAACCGTTCAACCGCAGAAAAGGCTCCATATTAACAGTGAGTGCGATCCTCCTTATTACTTATCCATATTTCTCACGCTCAAGAACAAACAAGTCATGAATTCACGATCACAGGTACAAAACGATACGGCTCGGATAACGGGACCAAACACAATTCACACTATGCAGCATAGGTGGATCTCATTACAATAAGGCACTATTAACCGTTCAACCGCAGAAAAGGCTCCATATTAACAGTGAGTGCAATACTCCTTATTACTTATCCATATTTCTAGAAGAAAAAATGTCTCGGCTCCAAAAACGCAAAGCTCAACTAAAGCTTCTAACTAACGATGTACCTAAAAGTACAAACTTTATGAACTGCATTAGATCCTACAATAGTTCATTTGCTTTTGCATCTACCGGAGTAAATATCAGAACACCAAAAGGCAATGGCCCATACTGCTTTCGCATATGTGCACAAATACTGCATCGCATTGGAACAGTGCACCCTGAAACAAATCAACAACGCAAATATGCACAAATCTACATCCTAGATCCACATGACGCAATCTATCAATCAAAGTGCTGCATCGCAACAGGCACGGATTCAAAACGAAACACCTCCCGTCTCAGACATACGTTAACGGCAATGAAGGCTACAACGGGCTTCTCACACAGCACAGGCAAATTGATTACAGCTCCAAAACAACACGTCCCAAATACTACACATGCAACAACGCGCCTCTCAAACGGCACAAGCAAAACATACACCAGGAAAATTCATTCGGATTAATGAATGTCATTTGCAATCATTGTCATTCAGTTCACTTCCCTGAAGAAACAACTGGCAATACAAGTAATACATTTACACGTTGTTGTCAAAAGGGTCAAATTAGACTGCCTCCTTTACATTCATATCCTGAATATCTACAGAAGCTTCTAACTAACGATGTACCTGAAAGTGATGTCTTTATCAACTGCATTAGATCCTACAAATCGGTATCCACTATGAACATTAACGGTAGCACTGCACGTGACATCCGTCTTGCAAAAATGTTAATTATTGATGAATGTACAATGGCATCCAGTCACTTACTCAACACCATTCATAAACTTCTACAAACGTTTATGAATAATAATATTCGCTTGGGAGGAAAGGTACTTTTATTAGGAGGAGATTTTAGACAGTGCTTAGCTATTCTTCCACATGCCATGGGCTCAGCTATTGTTCAGTGCACCTTAAAATACGCAGACAATTGGCATTGCTTTCAAAAGATACAGTTACTAAAAAAGATACGATGTCCAGAACCAGATCATAACAATTGCTTATTACAACTGGGAGATGGTACACTCACCAATACATATGGACTTCACCCACATATTATTACAATTCCTCAAGCCTTTATCTGCGACGACTTAGTTACAGACAGATTTGGAACAGCAATCTCATTAGACCAAATGCCCCTTTTAACACAACGCACTATATTATGTCCAAAAAATATTAATGTGGAAAACATAAATACCCAAGTTATTCCATTACTTCCTGGAGAGACACAACTCTTTCTAAGCTCTGACAAACTTGACTCTGATCACAACAATAACCATCTTCATTGACATTACAAGTTCTGACCTGGAATTACCTTTTACACTTAAACGGCGTGTACAAAGAAATTTTCCAATAAACCTTTACACTGTGCCACACACTTTATTGTTTGCTTTCTATTTGCATCATCTACACCTTCACACTATTCTATATCTCATTCATACATCACGCTCTTTCTCATTCCCAACACCAGGGGTTGGCGAGCGAAGCAAGCAGGGGGCGGAGCCCCCTAGTTAGTTTATAACTTAGAGCAGGGAGTCAATATCTTATATCGATTTTAGAAAATTGTATATTTATTTTCTTACTATTAGTTTATAACTTAGATCGATGAGTCAATATCTTATAAATCATATTAACGTAATCCATATTTTTATAGTTTCATAAATTTTCATGTTTTTTTATAGTTACATAAATTATATTTTTTATATTTTCATAAATCCTATTTTCATTTTTTTTTTTTTCTTCATATTTTTATATTTTCATATTTGGGGCAGGGCTTAAAGTCATCAATCAAACGGGGGCGGGGCTTAAATGCCATTAATCAAAGTTGGGGGCGGGGTTTAAAGTCATCAATCATTCGTTGATTCTAGCTATCTGTATAACTACTGAGGAGTTAGGGTGTAGGGGGTCCCTGGGCTTGAATTCAGGCCCTACCCAGCTGAAATAAACAAATCACAGAAAGAGTAAAATGCAATGTAAAACAAATAGTCAAGTAGTAGTGAGAAATGCCATAAGTGTATGAACAGCCACAAAATGACAGAAACAGTATCTAAGATTATGATCTATATATACAGTATATATATATATATATATATATATATATATATATATATATATCTGCGGTGGGTTGGCACCCTGCCTGGGATTGGTTCCTTCCTTGTGCCCTGTGTTGGCTGGGATTGGCTCCAGCAGACCCCAGTGACCCTGTGTTCGGATTCAGCGGGTTGGAAAATGGATGGATGGATATATATATATATATATATATATATATATATATATATATATATATATTTATATGTGGCACTCATGTGCACCTGGAGACCACTTTCTCGGCTTTGCTGAAGTAAGTGAATGAGAGTGGTCTCATGATAACTGTCTGTTTTTCCAACTACAGATCATTTTTTCATTGTGCCACTGTGCACAGTTTTTGTTTGCTTTTCTTTACTAAATGAGGTCTCCCAGCTTGTGCTCGAATTTTCAAAGTAACTCTTCTATTCTGTCAGCCGGTCAAAATATACTGAGAGAAAGATTGGAAGGAGGGAGTTGTAAAACATTTTAAAACATTATTCTGTCAGCAAGTTATTTTCAAAATATGTATTTTCACCTGTGAATGTAAAACTATAAAAAAATAAGAAAACTAAATAAAATTAATTTAAATAAAAAGATATATTAGCAGGTATAGTTTTTCACCAGTTTGCAGACTCTGGCCACTTTTGTCAAGCTACTAATAAACCTGTAGTTCAGTAGAGACACTGTCAACTGAGTGTAGGAAGTGTTTGCAATGGTTTGCAACTTTCTACCCAATGCATATACAATACAATACAATACAATACAGTTTATTTTTGTATAGCCCAAAATCACACAGGAAGTGCCGCAATGGGCTTTAACAGGCCCTGCCTCTTGACAGCCCCCCAGCCTTGACTCTCTAAGAAGACAAGGAAAAACTCCCAAAAAAAAAACCTAGTAGGGAAAAATGGAAGAAACCTTGGGAAAGGCAGTTCAAAGAGAGACCCCTTTCCAGGTAGATTGGGTGTGCAGTGGGTGTCAAAAGAAGGGGGTCAATACAATACAATACAGTACACAGAACAGAAAAATTCCTCAATATAGTAAGAAATAAAAAAAAAAAAAAAAAAAAAATATAAATTTTAGAAGTACAGAGTAGAATTTAACAGTAGATGATATATCCCATAATTAGATTTGTATTTGTATAGAGTCCTGGAGACCTCATCCTTCAAGCTGCCTCCCCCATTTGGCCATTCCACAGCTGAGACAGTGCTGGGCCAGCCAATCCGATGAAAGGACCCCTCTCTCCCACGATTCCTGCGATCCTCCATCTGGGATGACTTTTCCTTAGGCAGGCAAAACAACTTGGCAGGTGGGCCATGGCACCAAGTGCCACATTTGAGTACCGAGAAGAAAAACAGAGTAAGTGAGGGTTAGTATACAATTATAACTGTCATGTTACTTATGTTTAAGTGCTAATGACTAACAACAGAGATGCAGTCTGTACAGTTAATCAGCAGCTCTAGTCAGGATATGCTAAACTGAAGTAGTGAGTCTTCAGCCGGGATTTAAAAGCTGTGACCGAAGGGGCATCTCTTATAGTAGCAGGCAGACCATTCCACAGTTTAGGGGCCCTGTAACTAAAAGCTCGACCCCCCACTGTTATTTTATTAATCCTTGGAATCATAAGCAGACTGGCATCTTGAGATCTTAATCTGCGCTCTGGTTTGTAAGTCATGATAAGTTCAGACAAGTAAGCCAGACCTCGACCATTTAATGATTTATATGTTAAAAGAAGGATTTTGAAATCTGCCCTAAACTTAACCGGGAGCCAGTGTAAGGATTTAAGAACTGGAGTTATGTGTTCGTATTTTCTTGTTCTTGTAATAATTCTCGCAGCCGCATTTTGGATTAACTGGAGGCTGTATAAAGAACAGTTTGAACATCCAGTGAACACCGCATTGCAGTAGTCAATCCTACTTGAAATGAATGCATGAATTAGTTTCTCAGAATCCTGTTTATTTAAAAAGCGCCTTAATTTCCTAACATTTTTAAGATGGAAGAAACATGTTTTGGACAACTTTGTAATATGCGCTTTAAATGACATGCTAGAGTCAAAGATAACTCCTAGATTGCGGGCTGATTCAGTAAAATTGACTGGGATTCCCATTGAGTTAAATGATGACAAAATATTATTGTGATCAGCATCATTCCCTCCAACAATTAACATCTCTGTTTTATCTGTATTTAAAGACAAGTAGTTCTTATTCATTCACTCCTTTAATTCACTAACACAACTAATTAAAGACAACATTGGAGAAACTTCATTTGATTTAAATGAAAGGTATAACTGGGTGTCATCTGCATACGAGTGAAAATTAACATTATGTTTCCTAATGATAGATCCCAGTGGAAGCATGTAAAGTGAAAACAGTAAAGGTCCCAGTACTGAGCCCTGCGGGACACCATATTGAACTTCTGTGTATAATGATGGAGTACTGTCAGCACATTTCTGTACATATTGGAATCGATTTGATAAGTAAGAACTAAACCAAGCGAGCACGGTGCCTGTAAGCCCAACATCATTTTCTAGCCTGTGCAGTAAGATAGAATGGTCGATGGTGTCAAATGCTGCACTTAAGTCCAACAACATAATTACAGTTGAGTTTCCTTCATCAGAGGATATCAGAATGTCATTTACAACCCGTGTTAGTGCCGTTTCTGTACTATGACCAGTGCGAAAACCAGACTGGAATTTCTCAAATAAATTGTAATGCATAAGGTGTGTCTGAAGCTGACTGGCGACTACTTTTTCCAGTATTTTAGAGAGAAACGGTAAATTTGAAATAGGCCTATAATTATTTAGTTTATGTGGGTCAAGGTCTGACTTTTTAAGTAATGGTTTAATGACTGACACTTTTAGTGCATCAGGTACTGTGCCAGGCAATAATGAACTATTGATAATGTTTAGGATAGGCGCTGCAAGAACATCCATTGCACTTTTTACTAGTTTTGTTGGCACTGGATCTAGGGAACAAGTAGTGGGCTTCATTTTAGAAATTAAACTTAAGACTTCCTGCTCAGTTACAGGATTAAAATTACTAAAGTGCTGAGTGCAATGTGAGACAGGGTCTGCTAAGCTAGTATTTGGTTTGTAGTGTGATGCAGAGATCTGGGATATTATATTTTTAATTTTCTCGTTGAAGAAGTTAATAAAGTCTGTACTGCTAATGTCTGTTGGTATTTTGCACTGTTGATCTGAATTTCCATTTGTTAATTTAGCCACTGTTCTAAACAGTGCCCGAGGATTTTTATTATTGCTATCTATTAATGTAGAATAATATTCTGACCGAGCTTTAAAGAGGGCTTTTTTATATTTATTAACACTCTCTGTCCATGCAATTTGAAAGACCTGTAGCTTTGTTGTTCTCCATCTGCGTTCCAGTTTTCGACACTCTAATTTAAGAGCTCGAGTGTTTTCATTAAACCAGGGAGAGTTTCTATGTGCTTTGATCACTTTTGTTTTAAGGGGAGCCACTGTGTCCAGAGCATCTCTCAAGGTCACATTATAATGTGATGTTAGCTCATCTAAATTGTTTTCTGTGTTTACATTTGATGTTAACTGATCTAAATGGTTTTCCACAATTACACTCGACTTACTCAAAGTATCTATAAATTTTGAAGCAGAATTACAATCTAGATGCCGCACTGTCTTTGTTTTAATCTGGGAGTGTGTTCGCAAGGGCAGGACCAAATCAAATGTAATTAAGTAGTGATCAGAAATAACTTCATTTAATGGAGTAATAATTAAATTTTGAATTTCAACTTTGTAAGTTATAATTAAATCTAATGTGTGGTTATGATTATGAGTTGGACCTTTGACATTCTGACAAAATCCTACTGAATTTAACAAATAAGTAAAACATTTGCTAAAAGTGTCAGTTTCCACATCAATGTGTACATTAAAATCTCCCATCAGTACTACGTGATCATAATTTATAGCCAAGTCAGATAAAAGGTTGCTAAATTCAGACATGAACAATGAGTACGGCCCTGGTGGTCTATAGACTAGCACTATAATTGTGTTGGAATCTGTTTTAATATTTAAAATGAATGCTTCAAAGGATGTAAAGTTGCCTAAATTTTTAGAAGTGATTTGCATTTTGTTACAATGAATTATTCCAAGGCCCCCTCCTCGACCTGAATCTCTAGACTTATGAAGGAACGAGTATCCATCTGGTGACGCCTCAGCTAGGGGTACAGTGTCACATTTACTAAGCCAGGTTTCGGTGAGAAGACATAGATCAAATTTTGTACTTAATATAATATCATTTACCAAAACAGCTTTAGTGCCAAGAGAGCGAATGTTCAGTAAGCAGCATTTAAAACTGTATGCTTCTTTCTGAATTGGTGATATACTTTTTGTTTTAATTTGTAGTAAATTTCTATTACAGATGCCCCTGGTGGAGGGTCTGGTTTTATCCCTTGGTCTAATTATACACCTTATTTTTTGGTTATCAATTAATTTAAGGTTTGTATCAAGACTAAATTTACTGGATGCCCCAAGACAAGGATTATGGGTAACAGCTTCAGGAAAGTAACAGGTGGGATAAACAACAGCCTGTGATTTAAGATCACATGACTGCAGCCTGGATGGTGCTCTAATCAGTCAACCAGGCAGTTTAGCTGCCATATTTTGGGATAATACATAAGATCCCCTCCAGTTAGGATGAAGACCATCTCTTCTGAAAAATCCAGGCCTTTCCCAAAAATCATCCCAATTGTTCACAAACGCTATGCTTTTGTTTGCACACCAGGTTTCTAGCCAGCAGTGAAGGGAATGCAATCTGCTATAAATCACATCCCCTCTATATAATCTTGGTAAGGGGCCAGATACAACTAAATTCCGACATTTTCTTTTAGCTTTGATGCAAAGAGAGATGAAGTTCCTCTTTAATACCTCAGATTGCTGTGAATAAATATCATTAGTGCCGACATGCAGCAGTAAGGTAGATACTTCATCGTCGGCGACACGGTCCAATGCGGCCTCTATGCCAGAAATCTTGGCCCCTGCGAGGCACTTAACATGAACTACTGGTTTAACATAGTTTGGAATTCTAACATTCCGCACTATGGAATCGCCAATTATGAGCACTTTCTTATTCTCAGTTTCCACAGGCGCGCTGCGGAGTGCTGAGAATCTGTTCTGGGTCCGAATTGGTGACCTGGGTGCCGGGGGACTACATTTTGGATTCTTAGACCCCCGTCTTACTGTTACCCACTCGCCCTGTGGCTGAATTGGTGCTGCTGACTTTGGCCGTGCACTGACTACAGTGGGGCCAGGAGAGACTGAAGCTGAATCAGAAGTAGCCGAATTGTCTAAACAAACCGAGTCGATCCAATTTTCGGTTTGCCTAATCGCTATCAGATTCCTAACGCGGTCCTCCAATTCGCGTATTTTCCCGACCAACTCTAAATTAACTAAACACTTTTGGCAGGTGAAGCTGTCTACAATGTCGGCCGGAAAACCTGAACTGTACATGCTGCAGGACACACAACATATAAACGTGCCCTCAACGGGCAGAGCGCAGATGGAACTTACGTTTAGTGGTGATGTCATCTTCTCCGTTTTCTGTAGTTTATTTAAGTGCTTTCTGCTTCAGAGACCGTCGGCTTCAAGTTTCTCACTGCCGGTTATTTCTTCTGGTCAGCTGCCAGCTTTACTTCCGATGAACTTGCTCGGGTGTTTGCGAAGGGTTACGTGCCTGTGGGAGACGCCGCTGCTCGGTGCTTCTGCTCGGTGCTTCCACTCGTGCTTCCGCCTGTGTGAGAGAGAGAGAGAGAATGAGAGCGAGACATCATCTGATGACATCATTAGTGCACAACGCAGCAATACCAGAACATGAAAAATGAATTGAAAATAACAAAGTAAATATAAGAAAGAAAAAAAAAAACATAATATCTAAACATGCTGAGGAGCCTTTTGAACCTAGCCATTAAGTAGATAGCTCACACTAAATGAATTAACTGGTGTGAATAAAATATAGACTATGCTGCATAATTGCTCATGGTATTTACAGATTTTCTTCTTAAACAATTTTTGCTGGTTCAGCTATTGCTTCTATAAATATTGAAATCTTGCAAATATTTTGTGACAGGTTTGTGAAGAATTTTAGTAAGGGCATTTTATGAGATATCTCACTAATCTGCCAACTAAATCGTTACCAAACAATTTCTTCACCAATATGTTTGTAAAGGTGTGTAATAACATGTATTAAAATGTTGAAATTAAACTCCTGTGGGAACCCCTGAAAAAAACTGCTCAATTTAGGGTACCAATTAATTATTTTTCGAAAAATCGATTTTTTAAAATCAGGCCTTAAGTAACTTGTGTCGGGTCAAATAAGGTTTTTTCATGAATCTGAGTTGACTGTTAGCATTTATATTTCACCACAAACACTCCATTCTTGAAAAAGGCCACACTCATTTTTATTTACATTCAAAGTAGCTTTTATTTCACATACTTATATAATACTCAGAATTATTTTTCATTCACAATGTCAGAAGCTACAAGAGTCATTGTCTTTTTCAGACTCAACAACATCATTACTACAATTTCTGTATGTAATGCCTTTACAGACTCCACAGGCCGAGATGCACGTGACCCCATTCTTCTTGCAGCTGCACCACCGGTTGCTGCAGTCTTCATGACAGTTATAGCTTGTGAACTTAAGTAGCTCCTCAGGAGCCATGGGGTCTAGTGTTGGAACTGGCTCATACCCATGCACAGCTAATGTCCATCCATAGTTACTGGGGTTCAGAGACATGCTCTGCAGAAGGATCCAGTCTCGGGTCTGTAGGTAGGCACTGAGTGAATGTTGTGCAGCTGCACCCTCTGTTGGAGGTAGAGTCTCTGGTTTGATCACTCCTCCCACAGCCTTCCTTGAGAACATGTTGTACCGAATTTCACCCAATGTAGTATCTGGTCCATGGTAAATGTACTGGAAAATCACAGTACCAGCCTGAATCACTGCCTCCTTGGTGGCTTCTGTGTCAAGGAAGAAAGGCCCACAAACAAACAGCAACTGAAAGCCGCTGCAGTAAAGGCCTGACAGAGCATTAAAAAGGAGGAAACCCAGCATCTGGTGATGTCCATGAGTTCAAGACTTCAGGCTGTCATTGCCAGCAAAGGGTTTTCAACCAGTATTAGAAATGAACATTTTATTTCCAGTTATTTAATTTGTCCAATTACTTTTGAGCCCCTGAAATGAAGGGATTGTGTTAAAAAAATGCTTTAGTTGCCTCATATTTTTATGCAATCGTTTTGTTCACCCCACTGAATTAAAGCTGAAAGTCTGCACTTCAACTGCATCTGAGTTGTTTCATTTAAAATTCATTGTGGTAATGTACAGAACCAAAATTAGAAAAAAGTTGTCTCTGTCCAAATATTTATGGACATAACTGTATATTGTCTCCAACAAACTGAGTGACTGCATTGTTTGTTTCCCCAACCTCCATAGAGACCACCTGATTATTACTCGACATTTCACTGTCACTGGTTGTCATCACTGATAGATCCTCAAGTGCAGCATCAACCGCAACCTCATCATTGATCTGATCATCGGTTTCTTCCACAATGGTGTCAAGAGTGCCAGAAGTATCTGGGGCACCATCTCCACTCCTGCTATTAAGGAAGCAGTATTTGTAGTTTTGTGTCTCCGAGTAAGACCCAAATTTATGATCAAGTTGTATGGCAAGCCCCATTTGGTGTGGCAATACTCCTGACCAAGGTCAACATGCCTTAATAAAGTTCTGACACCAAACAGCAACTTTTTCGTCTGTCTTGACAATCGGTCTCAAGAACATCTGAAGGCTCGCAGGAACAAGTGCCAGCTGACTATCAATGTCAGTCATACTGTGTGCAGTGGGGTATGACTTCGGATCTAGATCAATCATGGCAATGTCATTGCATATGAACTTGAGTGCCATCTTTATGATCTGAGTCTTCTCATCTCCATGCTCAGGATTAGCATGATGCTCTCGCAGAATGTTGTCGGTGCTATCTTTGAGACAGAGCACATCTGCCCTTCTCTCCTGTCTTGGGAAATACAAGGTATCATGGTATTTCTCTTAGAGTTTTATCTTTAGCCAATACTTTGAATAACAGAGGCTCTTATCTGGTGACTGATCAAACTCCTGCAGTTTTTGGTGGATTTGGTCAAGCGTCATCACCCCATGTTCTAATTCCGAGTCAAACCATTCGCAGAATTCACTAAAAACTGCATCTCGCTCCTCATCAATTTTCGTCTGTCCTCTCTTTCCTTCCTCTTCAGTCTTGGAGTAATGCTCACCTCTCTGAAAAAGAAGTTTGCAGCGCAAATGGTACAGTGTTTCTTCTGCTGCCAAGTTGTTGAACCCTTCCAGGCGTCCAATGACTTCAGTGCTCCAGTCATCCCCGCGACTCTGTGCTGTCTTCAGCAAGCTTGCCTTCAGTTTATCTGCAGTGAAATTATCTGATACTCTATATTTCTTTCTAGCTTCTGCTGAATTACTTTTGTAGAGCTGAGCAGGTTGGTTGCAAAGAATGCATTCATCCTTATACAGGAGGTGAACATGACTGTGAACTTGTAGAACTACAGCAAGTGCGTCTTCTCTTCAACTTTGATGACTCTTTCTCTGCCTTTGATACTTGAACTGACTTCTTGGTGATCTTAACAAAGTTGTTGTACAGATCATTTTTACACTTCAAGTGGTACCTTAGTTTTCCTTCTTTTTGATCCTCCTTCATACATTCCACAAATGTAGCATTTTTGACTGCTTCTGCATGTTTCAATAAAGTAAAGTAGCCCTTTGGAGTTGCCTGTGTGAGCCTCTGAACTGGTGTATCCGGGCCTTCACAGATAAAGCAATTGAACATAGGTGGAGTAATGTCTTCATCATGCATATTGCTAGACTCAAATGTCCTGCAAAGTAGAATATGAGATATATATACAAATTATTTTTCCACAATGGAGTGTTTGTGGTGAAATATAAATGCTAACAATCAATTCAGAATCATGAAAAAACCCTTATTTGACCCCTCACAAGGCTCAATTTTAAAAAATCGATTTTTCGAAAAATAATTAATCGGTACCCTAACTTGAGCAGGTTTTTTTCAGGGTTTCCCACAGGAGTTGAATTTCAACATTTTAATACATGTTATTACACACCTTTACAAACATATTGGTGAAGAAATTGTTTGGTAACGATTTAGTTGGCAGATATTCATATGTTTCCCTTACTATTTGTGACAATGGCACAGTGAGCTAGAATTTTACACTTGAAAGGCATTGGGTGTTACTAAAACTCTAATTCTTGATGAGCTTTTATTTTGAAAAGACTGACAGAGGTAATAAAGGAAATACCTTTATTTTGATGCAAAGTTTAACAGGAAGCTCATCATCCTGAGATAGGTAGAAAAAAAAAGAAAAACTGGAAAAGAGGAAAGAAAGAGGAGATCTGCCATCTTGGGGAAGACAAACTTGGAAAGTAGGCTGCTGGGACTGGTCCTAATGATTACAAAGGATTATTGTGGAGTTCTAGGTGGAATGGAGTAGTGTCCAGATAATTAATTTAACAGATTATGCTTACTGGATGTACCCTGACTCTAGAAAAAGAAAAAAACAACCAGCACTGGATGCAGTTAAGAAGGTCCACATGGAATGGGTGAGATCAATCCTATTTTGGAAAAAAAATCAGAGACTATTCCCTTGTTTGGTGGAAAAGTTGAAAATAAGACTCATTGTTCTTGGGTTTATTCTAACATTTTACTTCTGTATACATAAATATGTATGTTCCAGTATCTGTGGTGGTTGATGAGAAATTTAAATTCTAAATATATTTTGGTTTTGTCACACCGTAAATTAAAGGTATATATATATATATATATATATTTTTTTTTTTTTTTTTTTTTCGGATATATTCTAGAATTCAACCTTGTTGGGTTAGTAACTCAACTTGGTGATAGTTGATTGTTACAAATTGATCCTGGAATGTGGTTTTGAAAATGTTTCCAGAAGGCCTGACTAAGGTATTGTTTACAGTTATTATATAATTAAATTAACTTGACACTTACAAAGTTAAATGTCATTGTCAGGTAAGACAAGAGGATATCATACCAGAATAGTGTCCAGGCATAAAGGCTCTTTGGTGTACCAAATGTAAATAACCAGTTCCTTGGTTTTGCTGATGGAATGCCTACTAAATACTATTAGTGAAACTTATATGAGGCTTTTGCCATATTTTTAAGCACAAAATAAATTGATATTAGAAATAATATAATACATTCCCCCAAAGTTAATCCTGTTGAACCCCAGCATGCACATTTAAGAAAGTTAAATTTCTTCACTGAAACAAGTCTACCTGAACTGTATAGAATAACTTCTCAACTGAAACTCTCCACATTAACCCAGTACCAACAAGCTTTTTCAAAGAAATCTTAGGTACAGTATGCTTATTGATAGTGTGCTTGACATAGATCATTAGATATGGGGGTCTTCCCAGACTATTTAAAGACTGTAGTAGTTAAACCTCTGCTCAAGAAAAATAATCTTGACTCCTCTGTCATTGACAACTTTAGAACAATTTCTAACCTGCCTTTCTTAAGTAAAGTTCTAGAAAAAAAAATCTAGAAAAAGCAAATTTTTTTTACCAGTTAAATGATTACTTGAATAAACATTTCATTCTTGATAAGTTTCAGGCCAGTTTTACAACACATCATACTTCAGTAACTGCACTGGTTAAAGTAGTAAATGACTTGGGGATTAATTTAAACAAAGACCACATATTTGTTCTTGTTCTGTTGGATTTAAGTGTAGCATTTGACTCCAAACACCACAGTATTCTTCTAAATCACCTTGGAGAAGGTGAGTGGGTTTCTTTATCATCTTAAATTGGTTTCAGTATTATTTAACAGGTAGAAAATTCTTTGTTAGTTGTGGTGATTGTGCTTCGGAGGTCCATAATGTTATATGCAACCTACCACTAGAATCTATTCTGATCCTGTTGCTTTTTTCATTCTACAAGCTTCCATTATGCCAGATTATCTCAAAACACAAGGTGAACTACCAGAGCTATGCAGACAACACACAGCTGTATTTATCAATAGCACCTAATGATCCTGATGCTTTTGGCTCACTTCAGACAAAGTCTGGAAACAATGAAGAGTGATTTAAGCACATTTATGTTAGTCAGAATAACCAGTCAGGGCTGGATGGTCTTTTGCCCTTGGAACTCCTACAGATACAGTTTTTTTCCTCCAGCTTATCTGGAGCTTTCTTTTTGTTTTTGTTTTCTCTGTCCTCCCAGCCACCTCACCTTATCACTGGACTCTTCTTTGGAGATTTACATTATGAAATTGCATATAAAGATGCTACTCTTCTGCTAATTACAGTATATATCTAAGTTTAATATGATCATGCAGTTTTATTTTTATTATTTATTCATTTTCTTAGTTAATTATTTGTTTTTGCTTTTCTTGTAATTTTCTCTTTGACATCTTGTAAAACACTGAGCTACATTCTTAGTGTGAAAATACGCTCTTTAAATAAATGTTGTTGTTGTTATTGTTAAGTTGCAGACAATTCTTTGTGCATCAAGAAACAAAGTCCTATGCTCTGTCTCATCCCCTTGTCAATATAACCTGTTAGTGTAGAATCTTTGGAGAGCTTCTGCAAGTGACATGGCTTGGTTTTACATTTATAGTCTGAGTTGTACAGAGTGAAAAGAAAATGAGACAGGGCTGTTGCTTGTGGTGCTCACATCTGTATCAAAGGTACAGTTCTTGAACCATACAAACTGTAATCTGCCAGATAGATAGTCCATTATCCAGGACACCATTTGTTCATCCACCTGCATTTATCTGTGTTTACCCTTATTAGGAATGGCTGGATGATACTGAAGCCACTCTCAAAATAAAAATAAAAAACCATAATCCTCACAGTGCTGCTAGCTTTGTCCAGGTAAGAACAGGCCTTTTGGAGCAGATAGATAATTGCATCTTCCACTCCAGTCTTTGCCTGACAGGAAAACTGCAGTGGATCCAAGTGGTCTACCACAACAGGACTAATTAACTCCATGTCCAGCCTCTCAAATGTCTTCATGATTTGTAAAGTAAGTATTACTAGTCTGTAATCATTTGGTGAAGAGGTGCCTGCCTGTGGAAGTGGAAGAAGTGCAGCCTTAGTGACAGACTAAACAGGTGACAGAGGGCACCATGAAGATGGCCAACACAGGCCTTAAGACCTCGAGGGCTGACTCCATCTCTTTACATGTTTTATCCTGTGAGCTGCCTCCTCAGCTTTTTACTCACTTGGTCATTATTTATGGACAGTCCATACTGATGATAAGAGGTGGACTCATCACTGGCCATACCGGTTGAAGTGGTAGGACTTGTTGGTGTAGGGGGTGGTTTGAGGGTCATTGGAAAATTGTTGTGGTGGAGGCAGGGAAAATACATTAAACAAATGGTTCAAGGCATTAGCCTTGTCTAAATTCACTTTAAGCACCTGACCCCAGGATTGCTTGAGTTCAGTATTTATGACCAGTCCATTCCAAACATCTTTCACGTTATTCTGAGTTGCTTAGTTTTCTATTTTAGCTCTGTAAGTTTCCTTCCCTTCACTCAGCTTTTTCTTCAGCACTCACTGTACACCCTTTAGAGACTCTTTGTCACCAGATCTGAATGCTCTCTACTTCTCATTAAAGGAGACTTTTTCAGTTCCTTAGTATTCCAGGACTTCTTCTTGGGAATACAACACAATGTTGTTTAGGGTGCAATAGTTTCAACATACTACTTTTCTTTAACTTTAAATCCTTAGTTTTACATGTCTTTCAGTTGTGGCGGGTGGCCGGGACGCCCCTTCGACATATGTTCCAGGGGAGCAACCATGGGCGTCTCAGTACCCCCACCGGGACGCTTGGTGGTAGCCTCCCTGGCTGACGATGGTGCCTCAGTTTCCCGCAGGGCTCCATGGGAGATGGAGTTCTCCACAGCCCTGTTGGAATCTGGGGTGGCCGCCAGGGGGTGCTGCATGGGTCCCTGAGCCGGCCTGGACAACTCTACAGCCCCGCCCATAAGTGCAATCAGAAACAGGTGATCAAGCACCTGTAGCACTTCCAGGTGGGCTATAAAAAGGGCCAGCAACCACCACTCAAGAGGCCAGAGTCAGGAGGTGGAGGATGAAGCCAGACGGGAGGAGTGGTGGTGCCAGAAGAGTGTTTGTTGTGATTTACTTTAACACTAGAATTACCAGAGCCTACGAAAAAACTCGTAAATCCGTCCCACCTTAAATCGCGTCTTAAAGCCATTTGCACATCTCCGCCAGAGTCTTTTGTCATCTAAATGTGATGATAAACAAAAGCTACTAGCAGCCAGCTATTCCATCCCCCCACCGACTTAGAATGAACTCCTAGCTCATGCCTTGCCTTGATTTGATTATTTGGGATTGAAGTGGAGTTTTACAGTGGAAATAATTCGAGCGTTATTTGGAATACACGCATTTCATGTGTGTTCCGTTTCTACAGTATAGTAGGCTGTGCAAACACATTTTTAAAACAGAAACGTTTTTCATATTCTAATAGTAAATGACAAAATGTAGGCATAAACTATATAACGTATGAAGCCTGAAGTCCATATATCAAAGAAACACTTTCACAAAAGGTACAAATAAGAGAACACGTGCGCTTTTCTTCAAAAATATAACTGCACAAAAAAAAAAAGCCGCGTTAGCATGCCACATTGACACTCTTACTACAACTGCCGCGGTGGCGTAATGGTATCAGCTCCTGACTGGGGATCAGAGGGTAGCGAGTTCGATCCCGCATGGCTCCACTTTGAGAAGTAACCTGCTCTTATTCTTACAATTTTAGAATAACAACATAAATTTGATTTCAGTCTGTAACAGCCGGTGTAACTTATGATACTGGTAAAGGTTAGCTTTTTTTTTTTTTTTTTTTTTAATTCCCTTTTCATTTTCGCAGTCGATGCATACTAACCCCCCCCCCCCCCCCCCCAAAAGGGTTCTGACACATAAACGCTGGCGAAGCTGCCTTCCTTCGTATCTCACCGTCACTTGATTTTCTTTTTATTCAGTGTTATTGAGTGTTCCTGCCAGTCCCCACATGTTGCTGTATGCTGTTTCTTTTGTACTCCAGGACATGCAGAGGAGAGAATGATTTCACATTATTTATGCTGTTTTCACATAAAGACTGCAGTATACTCGTGACTGCATTCTCGTACCAATGCACTTTTTCCATCACCTTTTCCTGTAAGAAGCAATGTACTCACTTCTCTCTATGCTGTGGTTTCTATTACACACCTGAAAGAGACAATATATGTGAAAACTTCATCGCACTAATGCAATATTATTTGAAAACGAACAGCGTCAGATCAGGTGTGAAAATTTTATGTGAGCTACGAAGAAGGCAGCTTCGCCAGCGTTTATGTGTCAGAACCCTTTTGGGGGGGGGGGGGGGTGTTAGAATGCATCGACTGCGAGAATGAAAAGTGAATTAAAAAAAAAAAAAAAAAATAAGCTAACCTTTACCAGTATCTCACATAAAATTTTCACACCTGATCTTACGCTGTTCGTTTTCAAATAATATTGCATTAGTGCGATGAAGTTTTCACATATATTGTCTCTTTCAGGTGTGTAATAGAAACCACAGCATAGAGAGAAGTGAGTACATTGCTTCTTACAGGAAAAGGTGATGGAAAAAGTGCATTGGTACGAGAATGCAGTCACGAGTATTCTGCAGTCTTTATGTGAAAACGGCATAAATAATGTGAAATCATTCTCTCCTCTGCATGTCCTGGAGTACAAAAGAAACAGCATACAGCAACATGTGGGGACTGGCAGGAACACTCAATAACACTGAATAAAAAGAAAATCAAGTGACGGTGAGATACGAAGGAAGGCAGCTTCGCCAGCGTTTATGTGTCAGAACCCTTTTGGGGGGGGGGGGGGGCGTTAGTATGCATCGACTGCGAAAATGAAAAGTGAATTAAAAAAAAAAAAAAAAAAAAAAGCTAACCTTTACCAGTATCATAAGTTACACCGGCTGTTACAGACTGAAATGAAATTTATGTTGTTATTCTAAAATTGTAAGAATAAGAGCAGGTTACTTCTCAAAGTGGAGCCGTGCGGGATCGAACTCGCTACCCTCTGATCCCCAGTCAGGAGCTGATACCATTACGCCACCGCGGCAGTTGTAGTAAGAGTGTCAATGTGGCATGCTAACGCGGCTTTTTTTTTTTGTGCAGTTATATTTTTGAAGAAAAGCGCACGTGTTCTCTTATTTGTACCTTTTGTGAAAGTGTTTCTTTGATATATGGACTTCAGGCTTCATACGTTATATAGTTTATGCCTACATTTTGTCATTTACTATTAGAATATGAAAAACGTTTCTGTTTTAAAAATGTGTTTGCACAGCCTACTATACTGTAGAAACGGAACACACATGAAATGCGTGTATTCCAAATAACGCTCGAATTATTTCCACTGTAAAACTCCACTTCAATCCCAAATAATCAAATCAAGGCAAGGCATGAGCTAGGAGTTCATTCTAAGTCGGTGGGGGGATGGAATAGCTGGCTGCTAGTAGCTTTTGTTTATCATCACATTTAGATGACAAAAGACTCTGCCGGAGATGTGCAAATGGCTTTAAGACGCGATTTAAGGTGGGACGGATTTACGAGTTTTTTCGTAGGCTCTGGTAATTCTAGTGTTAAGTGCTTTTGGGACGGTATTGTGGCTGGGGGGTTCATGGGGAAGATGTCTTTTTACACGTGCCTCAGTGTGAGTCTGTGCCGGGTCAGGCGCTATACAGCATCTACTTCACATAATGCACAGTGGTTGTTCATATCTCATGTAGTGCAGTGTTAGCCAATGAATGAAATATTACTGGGGTGGACAGCTGAATGATAAATGAGGTGGGGAGGCAGGTCTCAGTTCAAATGCTTGGGCATATCTGAGCGCATTCCATTTTCATTCATGAAATCATTTTCCAGAAGTTTTTCATTTAACATTTAAAAAAAAAAACACATGTTTGGGACTGTGTGAGTGGATGACTTGATAGATGGATTATGCAACAAGAGTGACATGCGATTTTTCTCATGGAAATTTTGATATTGTTTGCTTGTATCCAGTATTGGTCACCATAGACTGTTGTTATATTAGAATTTTGTTATCATTGTTCTGTAAGAACACTTTAGACTAAAAATTTTACTTGTGGTTACTGATAATTTGCATGAGTGAAGTAAAACATTAAAAAAATCATCTTTGGGTAGAGTATTCCTTTAAACAGATATGGGATCAGTATTTGTAGTTTGGGATCACATTCAGAGAGAGCTTGTGTCTTTCCATTGTAATGACATTATCCTTAACTTATTAAATCCCAAAAGCAACTTTTTAATTACAAAAGTTTTCTTGTAAATGAGGTAGAAGATTTTTTATGCATTGTACCATTCAATTTACATGAAATTAATGTGGTCAGTCTTCATGAATACATACCTCTATGTAAATAAACTTTTCTGGTACTATGTAAAATTGTTTTTGTTTTGATTAATAAAGAAAAAAATTCAGAATCTGCATGTTTGTCCATACTTCACAGATTTGCCACATGTATTCAACTGTAGCTCAGCCCTGTGAGGCTGCAATTTACATTACCATCTCCATTTTGAGCTGTCTTCTTGACTGGTACCATATTTCAAGTGAGTGGTAAACCACCAGATTTCTACTTATTTGTCTCTAATTAATTATAATTGGTGTACTACATAGGAAACAGATGGAGCAATTACAGCAGAATAAAAATCTAATTTTGTTTTATCCATTTCTGACCATTTTGCAAGAAGGTCTCAGTGCAACTACCACTTAATATGCTTAAATTAGGAATATATATCTTGAAAGGATAGTTTTTTCATGAAATTGTATCTAGTTTCTGGAATTAAGTCGGGTTTTATCTGAATTTCTCATGCATGGTTAACCTTAAAAAATGTGGAAAGATCTTGTTTAAGATAAATGCAGAAAAGTATATATTTTCACAATGTTACTTTTATCCAAGACTCATAATTTCTACTGCAATGCAATCTTGCCCATCGTGTGTCACATCAAAATAGCTTCTACAAAACAGGAAAAAAGTGATCATTTGTATTTGTAATGCATATGCTTATGTATAAATCTGCACTAGATTACAGTGATCCCTCGCTATATCGCGCTTCGCCTTTCGCGGCTTCACTCCATCGCGGATTTTATATGTAAGCATATTTAAATATATATCGCGGATTTTTCGCTGCTTCGCGGGTTTCTGCGGACAATAGGTCTTTTAATTTCTGGTACATGCTTCCTCAGTTGGTTTGCCCAGTTGATTTCATACAAGGGACGCTATTGGCAGATGGCTGAGAAGCTATCCAGCTTACTTCTCTCTCTCTCTCTCTCTCTCTCTCTCTCTCTCTCTCCCTCTCTCTTGCGCTGACGTAGGGGGGTGTGAGCAGGGGGGCTGTGTGCAGCTGCTTCCTGAAGGACAGGCTGCACGGAGCTTCGCATACTTAAAAGCTCAAAGGGCACGTATTGATTTTTTTTATCTGTCTCTCGCTATCTCTCTCTCTCTCTCTCTCTCTCTCTCTTCCTGCTCCTGACAGAGGGGGTGTGAGCTGCCGCCTTCAACAGCTTTGTACCGGCGGTGCTTCGCATACTTAAAAGCCAAAAAGCCGTATTGATTTTTTTTTTGACTGCTTGCTTTGCACTCCTTTGAAAAGGAAGATATGTTTGCATTCTTTTAATTGTGAGACAGAACTGTCATCTCTGTCTTGTCATGGAGCACAGTTTAAACTTTTGAAAAAGAGACAAATGTTTGTTTGCAGTGTTTGAATAACGTTCCTGTCTCTCTACAACCTCCTGTGTTTCTGCGCAAATCTGTGACCCAAGCATGACATTCTAAAAATAACCATATAAACATATGGTTTCTACTTCGCGGATTTTCCTATTTCGCGGGTGGCTCTGGAACGCAACCCCCGCGATGGAGGAGGGATTACTGTACTTTCATTTTAACTGTTTTATGTTAACACTATAAAAAGAGTATAATTAGAGCATGAAATATATAAACATATTAATAAAACAATATAATATATTAGCTTTGTAAGGCCGTGTTGTAAAAAGCCTGGGGTCCTAGAAACTATTGAAACTGTCAGAAAAAAATTGAAATGTAGAGATGTCCGGTAATTGAAAGGAACTACTCTGGGTATCTAACTCCTAGGAGGTTTCGTTTTGCTGACGTGCTCGCAATGCTTCTGTATTAGTGGCTAAGCAAGTGACCTTCTTCAGAGGTTTCGTTTTGCTGACTTGCTGGCCTCACTTGCATATCCTCGGAGGTGGAGCCCATACCTTGACTCCACCTCTCACTTCCGAGCTGGACAGACACACATACTTCCGCACATGGACATTTTTATACAAGATATAAATAACTATATATTTTGTGAAATATATTCTCAACTAACTACAGGTTTTTTTTTCTTTTGAGGTGACTGTTCAATATCTTACCCATTTATTCTACCTGAAATATACTATTATAAAGATTTGTGGTCTTTGTATACTATTATAAAGATTTGTGGGCTTTTAACTGCTGATATTTCAGTTTAACACTAGAATTACCAGAGCCTACGAAAAACTCGTAAATCCGTCCCACCTTAAATCGCGCCTTAAATCCGTTTGCACCTCTCCGCCCGAGTCCTTTGTCATCTAAATGTGCTGATAAACAAAAGCTACTAGCAGCCAGCTATTCCATCCCCCCACCGACTTAGAACGAATTTCTCCTAGCTCATGCCTTGCCTTGATTTGATTATCTGGGATTGAAGTGGAGTTTTAGAGTGGAAATAATATAGTTTTATTTGGAATACATGCATTTCATGTGTGTTCCGTTTCTATAGTAGTCTGTGCAAACACATTTTTAAAACAGAAGCGTTTTTCATATTCTAATAGTAAATGACAAAATGTAGGCATAAACTATATAACGTATGAAGCCTGAAGTCCATATATCAAAGAAACACTTTCACAAAAGGTACAAATAAGAGAACACGTGCGCTTTTATTCAAAAATATAACTGCACAAAAAAAAAAAAGCCACATTAGCATGCCACATTGACACTCTTACTACAACCGCCGCAGTGGCGTAATGGTATCAGCTCCTGACTGGGAATCAGAGGGTGGTGAGTTCGATCCTGCACGGCTCCACTTTGAGAAGTGAACTGCTCTTATTCTTACAATTTTAGAATCCATCCATCCATTGTCTCCCGCTTATCCGAGGTCGGGTCGCGGGGGCAGCAGCTTGAGCAGAGATGCCCAGACTTCCCTCTCCCCGGCCACTTCTTCTAGCTCTTCCGGGAGAATCCCAAGGCGTTCCCAGGCCAGTCGAGAGACATAGTCCCTCCAACGTGTCCTGGGTCTTCCCCGGGGCCTCCTCCCGGTTAGACGTGCCCGGAACACCTCACCAGGGAGGTGTCCAGGAGGCATCCTGATCAGATGCCCGAGCCACCTCATCTGACTCCTCTCGATGCGGAGGAGCAGCGGCTCTACTCTGAGCCCCTCCCGGATGACTGAGCTTCTCACCCTATCTTTAAGGGAAAGCCCAGACACCCTGCGGAGGAAACTCATTTCAGCCGCTTGTATTCGCGATCTCGTTCTTTCGGTCACTACCCATAGCTCATGACCATAGGTGAGGGTAGGAACACAGATCGACTGGTAAATTGAGAGCTTCGCCTTGCGGCTCAGCTCCTTTTTCACCACGACAGACCGATGCAGCGCCCGCATTACTGCGGATGCCACACCGATCCGCCTGTCGATCTCACGCTCCATTCTTCCCTCACTCGTGAACAAGACCCCAAGATACTTGAACTCCTCCACTTGGGGCAGGATCTCGCTACCAACCCTGAGAGGGCACTCCACCCTTTTCCGGCTGAGGACCATGGTCTCAGATTTGGAGGTGCTGATTCTCATCCCAGCCGCTTCAAACTCGGCTGCGAACCGATCCAGAGAGAGCTGAAGATCACGGCCTGATGAAGCAAACAGGACAACATCATCTGCAAAAAGCAGTGACCCAATCCTGAGCCCACCAAACCGGACCCCCTCAACGCCCTGGCTGCGCCTAGAAATTCTGTCCATAAAAGTTATGAACAGAATCGATGACAAAGGGCAGCCCTGGCGGAGTCCAACTCTCACTGGAAACGGGTTTGACTTACTGCCGGCAATGCGGACCAGGCTCTGGCACCGATCGTACAGGGACTTAACCGCCCTTATCAGGGGGGCTGGTACCCCATACTCTCGGAGTACCCCCCACAGGATTCCCCGAGGGACACGGTCGAATGCCTTTTCCAAGTCCACAAAACACATGTAGACTGGTTGGTCAAACTCCCATGCACCCTCCAGGACCCTGCTAAGGGTATAGAGCTGGTCCACTGTTCCGCGACCAGGACGAAAACCACACTGTTCCTCCTGAATCCGAGGCTCGACTATCCGACGGACCCTCCTCTCTAGGACCCCTGAATAGACTTTTCCAGGGAGGCTGAGGAGTGTGATCCCTCTGTAGTTGGAACACACCCTTCGATCCCCCTTCTTAAAGAGGGGGACCACCACCCCGGTCTGCCAATCCAGAGGCACTGTCCCTAATGTCCATGCGATGTTGCAGAGGCGTGTCAACCAAGACAGTCCTACAACATCCAGAACCTTGAGGAACTCCGGGCGTATCTCATCCACCCCCGGGGCCCTGCCACCAAGGAGTTTTTTGACCACCTCGGTGACCTCAGTCCCAGAGATGGGGGAGCCCACCTCTGAGTCCCCAGGCTCTGCTTCCTCATTGGAAGGCATGTTAATGGGATTGAGGAGGTCTTCGAAGTATTCCCCCCACCGACCCACAACGTCCCGAGTCGAGGTCAGCAGCGCACCATCCCCACCATATACAGTGTTGACACTGCACTGCTTCCCCTTCCTGAGACGCCGGATGGTGGACCAGAATCTCCTCGAAGCCGTCCGAAAGTCGTTCTCCATGGCCTCCCCAAACTTCTCCCACGCCCGTGTTTTTTCCTCAGCAACCACCAAAGCCGCATTCCGCTTGGCCTGCCGGTACCTATTAGCTGCCTCCAGGGTCCCACAGGACAAAAGGGTCCTGTAGGACTCCTTCTTCAGCTTGACGGCATCCTTCACCGCCGGTGTCCACCAACGGGTTCGGGGATTGCCGCCACGACAGGCACCGACCACCTTACGGCCACAGCTCTGGTCAGCTGCCTCAACAATAGAGGCACAGAACATGGCCCATTCGGACTCAATGTCCCCTACCTCCCTCGGGATGTGGTCGAAGTTCTGCCGGAGGTGGGAGTTGAAGCTACTTCTGACAGGGGCCTCTGCCAGACGTTCCCAGCAGACCCTCACAACACGTTTGGGCCTACCACGCCTGACCGGCATCCTCCCCCACCATCGAAGCCAACTCACCACCAGGTGGTGATCAGTTGACAGCTCCGCCCCTCTCTTCACCCGAGTGTCCAAGACATGTGGCCGCAAGTCCGACGACACGACCACAAAGTCGATCATTGAACTGAGGCCTAGGGTGTCCTGGTGCCAAGTGCACATATGAACACCCCTATGCTTGAACATGGTGTTCGTTATGGACAATCCGTGACGAGCACAGAAGTCCAATAACAAAACACCACTCGGGTTCAGAATACAATTACAATTTTAGAATAACAACATAAATTTGATTTCAGCCAGTGTAACTTATGATACTGGTAAAGGTTAGCTTTTTTTTTTTTTAATTCACTTTTCATTCTCGCAGTCGCATTCAGAATCAATCCATACAACCCCATCTGACACAGCTGTTTTCACATAAATAAAAGTGCACTTTTATTCAAGACTATAACCGAAGAATAAAGAAAGCAAGTTACAGTTGGTGGTTGATACGACAGCTTGCGTGGTGCAATGCTAAGAACTATTGATTTCAAGTGACGGTGAGATACGAAGAAGGCAGCTTCGCCAGCGTTTGTGTGTCAGAACCCTTTTGGTTGGGGGGGGGGGGGGGCGCTAGTATGCATCGTGGTACACTACAGACTTATAGCGCGTCTTTATGTCAGATGGGGTTGTATGGATTGATTCTGAATGCGACTGCGAGAATGAAAAGTGAATTAAAAAAAAAAAAAAAAAAAAAGCTAACCTTTACCAGTATCATAAGTTACACCGGCTGTTACAGACTGAAATCAAATTTATGTTGTTATTCTAAAATTGTAAGAATAAGAGCAGTTCACTTCTCGAAGTGGAGCCGTGAAGGATCGAACTCGCCACCCTCTGATTTCCAGTCAGGAGCTGATACCATTACGCCACCATGGCAGTTGTAGTAAGAGTGTCAATGTGGCATGCTAACGCGGCTTTTTTTTTTGTGCAGTTATATTTTTGAATAAAAGTGCACGTGTTCTCTTATTTGTACCTTTTGTGAAAGTGTTTCTTTGATATATGGACTTCAGGCTTCATACGTTATATAGTTTATGCCTACATTTTGTCATTTACTATTAGAATATGAAAAACGTTTCTGTTTTAAAAATGTGTTTGCACAGACTACTATAGAAACGGAATACACATGAAATGCGTGTATTCCAAATAACACTATATTATTTCCACTCTAAAACTCCACTTCAATCCCAGATAATCAAATCAAGGCAAGGCATGAGCTAGAAGAAATTCGTTCTAAGTTGGTGGGGGGATGGAATAGCTGGCTGCTAGTAGCTTTTGTTTATCAGCACATTTAGATGACAAAGGACTCGGGCGGAGAGGTGCAAACGGATTTAAGACGCGATTTAAGGTGGGACGGATTTACGAGTTTTTTCGTAGGCTCTGGTAATTCTAGTGTTAATCTTTAGGTCTCAATCATGACCTAAAGAGCAAAACATAAGTTCCCCTTGATAGGCTTAAAGGCCAAAATAGTGTTTTTACAAGAGACTCGCCTAACAAGTAAGGACCAGTTTCACCTCAAAAGATACTGGATTGTCCAAAAAACAATCCCACTTACAGCAACTGATGTAATATGTAAACTTAAGGGTCATTGAGGTCGGAAATGTATTCAAAACAAAGTAATTCTGGTAAAAATAGATGCATCTACTGTGTAAAACAGAGAAATAATGGAAAAAGTATTTGCACTGGTTACATGAGCACTCATAAAATGATAATGGAGATTTTAATTGAGTTTTAAATCCAAAGACAATTATTCAATTCATTGTGCATCACAATCTATTTACCTCATGGATATTTTTATATCTAAACACAAAAGAATATTCCTTGTTATCACCAGTACATCATACACACAGAGAGAGAGAGAGAGAGAGAGAGGTTAGGAGCATGCGCTTATACAGCACGTTACTGCACCCACCATATGACAAACCACCTCAGGATCCCAGATTAGGACCCAAGTGCAGCCAAATAGTTACTCAATAATTGATTATTTCTTCATTAATAATCATTTCTTGTCACTATCAAATCTTTAAAGTACAATACTATTGTCATCTTCTTTTGGAGATTATATCACTATGCCCTACAGATTCAACTTGCATCTTAATTTCCTTTAATTAGGAGACAAAAAATTTAAACAGTTAATCTCCAAACAAATCAGTTATTTTTAAGAGACCAACATATCTTCTGGGAGTTCCACAGAAACACTCTGGGGAAACAATGAAATCTGGTTTAAAAATGACAAAAAAATTCATATCTCTCTTGTAAAGTCAAACTAGGTACTAGGATGGTGCCAGAACTGATTACAGAGCGTTCCAGAATAGTTCATGTATATGCCTGATTTTCTAATGAGGTTCTCTATAAGAAAAGATTGGCTTTGTAATCAGAATTTAATTTCTTGAGAAACTGAAGAACTTATTTTTAAATTGTGACATTATTATGAACATGATGAGAAGGCTAAAAAGATTCTAGTCTAACAAAAACATAAGCAGGAAGTTCACAATGCAATAATAGGAATAACCAGAGTAACTTGAAATACAATCAGAGA
>NW_026261621.1:0-52917 GCF_900747795.2 Erpetoichthys calabaricus | reverse complement strand
TGTAAACTGCATTGCCGACAGGGTGTGTTCTGCTTCAGTCTGATATTCCTGACCTTAAATGGCAAATGTTTTGTTAATTGTTACCCAAATTTACAATTTTAAGGTGGGGGGCGGGGGGGTAATGTGTAATATGTAAGTCTGTTGAACTATTGAGGGTCCCGTAGTAATAATTATGGGTATTGGGGAGCTAATAGGAAGCTGATTGTATTACACATGTGGTGTAACGTGTACTCAGTAACAAGAGCCTGTTAAAGTTTATTACGTTAAACCTGACTCCGTTTTTCTCATTTTGTAACTGCAATATTATTACCTTCAGATATAACATCCCCAGCATTAATGGAGGTGGGGCCACTCCCAGAAAAAAAGCCTTTTCCCAGATTTAACACTCCCAAATTTACATTTACACACATTTAAATTTTATATACTGATGTTGACATAAAAAGCTCATGAAGAAACATATTTCTGTATATAGAAACAAGTGGACCAAAGGATGAGAGTGATGTGGACGACGTGGATGCAAAAGAGTCATTTTGAGAGCAATTGAAATACTTTCTGAAATGTTATTATTCCATTATGTTTTTTACTAATTGTACTTCTCTAAAAATCAGGTTGTTGTCACATATAACTAAAAAATGGAAATGGAGCTGCAGTGTGAATGGGGTCTTATTGGTTTCAAATGCAAGGTTGTATGCAGTGGTTTAACAATGGTGCAGTTGTCTTCAACAACATGGAGGTGTTGAAGAATAATAATTAATCATAATAAATGGAACAAATACAAATTGGACACTTCAAACTGGATAACTATCAATGCTAAAAGATATTGAACCCTGGATACACCAAACCCACACCTTTACTAACAGAGTCCTAAGAAATTCTTGACAATTGGTTACTCACTGAAAAATAATAAATTGCAATAAGAAAGGAAACACAAAAAG
The DNA here is from genome assembly GCF_900747795.2 of Erpetoichthys calabaricus. Lineage (NCBI taxonomy): Eukaryota > Metazoa > Chordata > Cladistia > Polypteriformes > Polypteridae > Erpetoichthys > Erpetoichthys calabaricus. Next base: position 51,982 of record NW_026261621.1, on the reverse strand, counting down.
AATTTACGAAAATCATCAAGGATTTAGATAGGATTGATTTATGGTGAAGTTCTGTGAGAACACAACAAAGGCAGATGACTGACGAAGTGCCGATGAGGTTATTGATCTGAATTTCTACTTACTGTAGTTTGATCAAAGCATGGCGCGCATCACTGCTTTTTAGATGAGAAGGAATCGCACAGGTGTGTGTTCAGAAGAAACGGATTAAGGAGAAAATGGACCAGTGAAGGTAAGGAGGCAGACACTTGAGAGCCACTGTGTCCACCACTCTGTGCACATCCCTAATCTGAAGAAAGGCCCACACGTCAATATTGTAATTGTATTTGTTAATATCTGTTAATAAGCAGCACTGGATGGTAAACTGGCACTTTTGACTGATGAAGGCTCATCAGACAGCATTCCTGTTTATTTTTATTACTTTAATAACAAGACTGCACTTGCTGCTTTCAGACTTTGTTGGAATATAAGAAGAGCAGCCAGAGAGCTGAGAGACAAGCCGAGTCCTGCTGCAGTCTCAGGTGTGGCCTCATAACTGACAACGCCTGCCAAAGTCAAGGGGCTGCAGTGGCAAATTGAATAAAGTCACGTCGTCAGTTCACGGGACATCAGGGACATAAACAGGTAAGGAGAACAGAACTAAAAAACTGCTAAAAAACTTGTACTTGACTGTTGGTAACCAAGACGTTAAATTATACTGAGCTGGTGGATCAGGACAGAGTTGCCTGGCCTGGAGATTTTAGACAAAATTGACGTTCATTTCTTTCTGTAGTGCAGTTTTACACATATGTGTGTGCTTTACAAATAGAAAAAGAACCATGAAAGTTATTGTAGAGGTAAAATGGGAGAATCCTTGCTCTGTTTGTTTAGTTTGGTTAAGTGTAAGTGTATTGTCGCATATACACAGCAGAGTGAAATTCTCATTTTCATGTTTCGTCGCTGCTCTCGGCTGCCATGCTCGCTGTTTCTTTTTTACTGTTTCTTGTCAGTCCTGGGGCGGCACAGTGGCGCAGTGGGTAGCGCTGCTGCCTCTTAGTTAGGAGACCTGGGTTTGCTTCCCGGGTCCTCTCTGTGTGGAGTTTGCATGTTCTCCCCATGTCTGCGTGGGTGCTCCAGTTTCCTCCCACAGTCCAAAGACATGCAGGTTAGGTGCGGTCCTAAATTGTCCCTGGTGTGAGCTTGGTGTGTGTGTGTGTGTGTGTGTGTGTGTGTGCCCTGCGGTTGGCTGGCACCCTGCCCAGGGTTGGTTTCCTGCCTTGCACCCTGTGTTGGCTGGGATTGGCTCTGGCAGACCCCCGTGAACCCTGTAGTTAGGATATAGCGGGTTAGATAATAGATGGATGGATTGTCAGTCCTGATAGCAGTGCATTAATTCTGAAGGCCAATGTGTGACAGAAAATTGAATTCTAAATCTCTAACGACTCTAACATGCTATTGACATCTCCATCAAGTCAGACTGAGTTTTATGTCAGGATTTTCACATTTTTACTGCTGATAATAAATTGACTTTTGTTTTTTCTTGTTTCATTAAAGGCAATTTCTGCTCATGCATTCTGTACTGCTAGTTTATAAGATTTGATTTTATTTTTGTTTATGTGTCTTTTTCAGGCCTTTTTCTTGGTTATTGGAGTTTTGACATGTGTTCTTCTGAATACACTGCTCTTTTAACTATTTATTTTAAACATATTTAAAGATTCGCCTTTAAAAGTATTCACCTCTTGGCAGTTTTCACATTTTCTTGTGATACAATACTGGATCTCAGAGGATTGAATTTGTCTTTTTTGGCACCAGTCAAATGTCAAAGTGAAAACGGGTCTCTGTAAAGTGGTCTAAATTACTTACAAATATAAAACACCAAGTAACAGAGGAGTAGTCACCTCTTTAAGTCCGTGTTTAGTAGATGGCAGCCATGACAGCCTGGAGTCTGTGCTCAAGTCTCTCTTCCTCTCTCTTGTCTCTTCCATTTGTCCCCATTAATTCTTTCTTGTCAAACTGTTTAAGCTCTGACAGGTGTCATGTTGATTGTGATTGATTAGCCATTTTCAAATCCATCTACAACTTCTCCATTGGACTGAGATGTGAACTGGGCTCCTGCAGAACATTCACATTTTTGTTTTCTCCTAGATGTTTGGCTTCATGCTTGGCCTCATTGTCTTCTCCCAAGGCACGGGATTCTTGCAGACTCCATCAGGTTTTCCTCCAGAATGTTTTCATATTTTGCTGCATTCATTTTCCCCTCACAGACCTTCTAGATGCCACTTTCAGGCTTCAAGGTGCAGATGTTGTGTTTTCAGTAATGTGCACTGTTTGGACATGGAGCTTAGTCTGATGGGCAAAAGGCTCAAGTTGTGGTCTCTACAGCCTCTCCAATGTCTTTCACTGTGGTTAGTGACAATGTTCTATCACAATAAACAATGATCATCATGTTTCCCTGTTGGCCACTTGTTTTGTTTATGGGTGCTGTCATTTTGTGTTAAGAATTATGGATGCCTCCTTGTTGTTTCTTGGTAATGAATCCTAAGAACTTATTGTGCTTATTTGTGGTTAAGTACACCTGGGGCCTCATGTATAAATGGTGCATACGCACAGAAATGTTGCATAAGAACGTTTCCACATTCAAATCAAAATTCAATGTATAAAACCTACACTTGGCGTAAAGCCACACACATTTCCATGGTACCTCATACCTTGGTGTACACAAGTTCTCCGCTTGGTTTTGCAGCACCCAGCATCAAAGCAGTGCTACTGTTCCTGTGTGATTACCCTTTCTTTTTTAGATCCACATCCATGACGGCGGCTTTATCAAATACATTGAAATTAACCGCATATCGTTCATAAATTTAATGCATCTGATTGTAATTAACCTGTAACAATATAATGGTCCACAGAATGGTCAAACTATTCTAAATACCATAACTGCTTTAGCATTGTTACTCTCACTGCACCTTCTTCTTCTTCTTCTTTCAGCTGCTCCCATTATGGGTCGCCACAGTGGATCATCTTTTTCCATATTACTCTCACTGCGCCACTCTGAGTATTTATATCACTGTATCTGAGTGTGAATCACAGATATACAGCGATCGGAAAGAGAATTATCGGTATACAGCATCAAGCGCTTCCTGCCTCAGCCATTCGCTATTTGAACTGCTCTCATCCGACCAACGCTTCAGAGCCTTTCCTGTACGGACCTCGCAGTTCACAAACAGTTTCATCCCAAGAACTACAAACACACTCAATCAGTCCATCAAGTGCTCCTTGTAGAACTGTTTGTACTTGCAAGTTACCGTGAGGTAATTGTACTTATGATACAGTTATAATATTGCACAACCTGAGCCACTTTATAAAGTGCATATTTACATATGATGACGATATCATTTTTAAGATGAAATGCAGCAAAATATGTTTATTATATTATACAGATAAAACTTTAACTTTAACTACATGGTGCCGCAGCGCTAGCGAGCTTGAGCTTCGTTCACGGTTTGTTTCTGCCTCGTGCTGTATTCATGATGTGGCTGGCACGACACTGGATGGATAGATGGATAGAATAATTAAACATTATGAAGATATTTCGATGTTCTTTAAAAGTTTTGAAGAATCGTCGTTCTAAGCTTACAGATGGCTTAACGTCTATTACAGAGCTGATTGTGTGGCGATTGGGTATTTGGAGAAAGAAAAGTAAGGACAGAAATTGGGGGTTAGTACGTTTGAAAAAGACAGTACTTCTGTAATAAAGTATTTCATTGAAGGTCGCGCATGGCGCAGCAAGCATCTTGCGTAAGACATGAACAAGCACTGCGCCACCGTGTTCCCATGTTTAATAACATGCTTTAACTCATATCATCATGAAAATTATATCATGTATACTTCTCAGTATTTTAATTATTCAGAGAGCTGTAATATTACGAATGTAATGGATTCTGTGTCCTGTCGGAGGAAGAGCACGTAGTGATTCAGGCACATAGAGCACATATAAGATCTAATACACAACAAAGTATTTAACTTCCTACTTTAGTTACGATGGGATTTGAGAATCTAGTAAATTAAACGACTTTAAGATGAAGTTTATGATGTTCTACTTTAATGACAAAATAAACTACATGATTAAAGTGGAAATTTCGAGATTAAAGTTGACATTTCGTGCTTTTTTCACACTGTGTGCCTATGTTTTTTGTTTGTACCCTAATAAGCTTTCATATGACACTCAGATGGTGGGCTACGAGTCACCTTTTCATGGCGACTTTGATATGTGACAACTTTTTTATTTCGTGCACTGTGCGACTTTGTGAACTTGAGCTCTCGAGTTTCTCCGACACACTATGTCACTCGATCAACTTCCTTTTGTTGCTTATATAACTGTTTAAACCAACAAATAGTACGTTTTTCTTTCCCTCCTTTTGGTATTCGCTGAAATTCTTCTATTTTTCCTCGACTTTTGCCATTGCCTTTTCACAGAATGCTGGGCTTAAGGGCTATTTATATTGATTTGCATATTCAAAGAGGCGTCATTCTGGGACGAGTTAGGGAGGGACAGCAAGTGCGTGCACATGCGTTAATTTGCACTCTGAGCAGGATTTATGTAGCAGAAGAACGGGGAAGTTGGCAAACCCACAGATTCCTGCATCAGGATTTTTCTGTGCGTAAGCACATTTCGGCTTTTGTGCTTACGTCATGTTATAGTGTGAATTCTATGCACGGCGTAATGCATGAGGCCCCTGGTGTTTTGCTTTATTGCTTTAAGTTTTTGACAATTTAATTTAGTGTTGGCATTTTTTTTTGGCCTTCTCGTAACAATCTTTTGGCCCGTCACGTTATCTGTGTCTCTTCTCACGGTCCATTTTAACCTTAAACTGCCACTTTCACTCAGCAGGGTTGATGTACTCTCACATCGTCATATATGTGCAGCCATATTGATGATTATTTTGTTTATTGTTGCCATCACAGAATAACCTGTCCTGATGTCACTATTGTGACTTTTTAAAGACTGATGTTGTAGATAAAATTACAAACCAATGTTGCTTTTGTGTCTGGTTCTCTAGTTATTACATTTCTGGCTACTTCTTTTTAAACACAACAACTATTCAGTGTTTAAGAGCTACTGTATTTAGTGTTTAACTTCTGCAGCTTCACATCTTTGACCTCTTTCTTTATTGACTTTTTGACCTGCCTTTTGACTGATGTTTAATCTCCCAGCTTTTGCATTTGTTGCCCTTGTGGCAGACCATTTTTACTATTCTTACAAGAACAGTGGGCAAGCAAGGGGTCAACAGCAGCAAGCAAAAAAAAACAAAATATTAGTAGTTTAGGGGCAAAGAAAAATCCCTTCTACTGAGACGTTCAATGGACTGAACATGACAATAACTTTATCTATTTCTTTAACATGTCTTCGATCCATTGAGGATAGCTAAGTGTGCAGGGTGCTGCCATTTTATACCTGAAGACACATTTATGTTCTGTTGCTGCATACCGACTGCTTATGTGTCAGCAGGGAGTCTCAGTAGACAAAACAATCAGGCAACCTCCATGAACAGCAAAATGGCACACAAAGAAGATGTGAAATAATTTAAATGATTCTAAAAACATAAACTGACTTGGTCATTGAATCAAAAATATCTTAAGTATTTTACCAATTGAAATTGCAGCAATTGTTGATAATTTGTGTTATTATGTTGCTGATATCACCTGATGTTATTTTGTATGATTCTGGAAATTTTGACAGCCATATTGGCTATTGTTCTGATGTTATTGCTACCATGTGACATCATTTAATGGCCTTCTATAAGATGGCGGCCCAGTGTGTCCTCCGTCCTAGCTAAGGTATAAATTGCTATGTGCTTCCTGTTTGACTAGGCAAAGATTTTGCGATGGAAACAAACTTCTCTTTTGCTAGGGCTTGTTTGATCAGCTGTGTTTTGACACGTGTTTCAGATTTTTGAATGAGAATCTTGGATTTCGTTTTGATCTCTGAAAGCAGATTGTTGGCCTTCCATGAGATTGGTGCAGAGGTCACTTGTAGTTTGTCCTCTTGTTGCCTGTTCATGTTGGAGATTCACTGGACAGATTGGCCTTTATTGAGTCAAAGTCAGCAGAGAATCATCAGACTGTAACAAATGTACATAAGTAAAAGTGTGGTATTTTATTTTTATTTCTCCGCATCACTTGCTGAATAACTTGCACCCTGAAAGTTTCTATTGTCTATGCTGCAAGATCCATCTTGGCATGTCAGGGCCACCAGAACACATCCTGTGATTGACTGGCATGTTTAAATAATGTATATTTTTTTACAGTCAAAAAAGGGAAGACGAGAGGCGGAAGGCTTACAACTCAACTGGCATCTTGAATTAATCCTGAGGGCAGATTGTCAGACACCATAGGCGGTGGGCCTTGAGGGACTGTGTATCTGTGGGAAAGAGTTTGGAGTGCTGTTGTACTGAAGATCAAACTTATCAGTGTCAACATTGTTTATTTAATTCATTTTGGTTTAATTTGTTTTGCATATTTTTGTTTGTTGGTTTATTTTGATCTTCTGTATTTTCAGGGACTGGATTTCTGATGAATTTCTGAGGTTCTTGGTACGTGTTACGTGTTCATGTGGCTTTATGTATTGTGATTCATGTGTGTGGGGTTTTGTAAAGTATGTGACTTTTAAAACTCCTGTATGGTATTCCATGATTTAGCTGAGTAAGCCCTGCTTGAGTAAACATGTCTTCCAATCAACGTGAGTCAGCTACACGAACACCGCGTGTTTCTCGTTAACTCAAGGTGGGACTCAGCAATCCACGATTATGTGAGCACTCATGAGGTTTAAGCAGCCCCAAGAATCGATCATCGATACCATCAATCAGAGCTCAGAGGAGCTCAACATCAGCTTTAAGCTGACTTTAAGTATGACGCAATGTACGCAATGTATGTGTGGTGTATTATGGGACAGCTGTGAAAAGTTGAAGAGTTTATTTAATTGTCATTAAACAGAAGAATAAGTAACAGAGACAGTAGCGGTCTTTTTAGTTGTTGATCAAGAAATAATAGCTGATTGATAATAACACAAAATGGAAATGCAATAAACGGTACAAGGCATCCAGCTCTATGCCTAAGTATACATTACAGTTCTGAAAATGTGCTCTGCGTAATTAAATATTAATGTTATTATTCACAAAAAATGTAAACCTATTATTTTAGGAATGTTATATTTGAAACACTTTAAACAAGTAAGTATTCAGTAGCAACATGAAAATCTTTTGTCAGCAATTATAATTATATACAAGAATATACAGCAGAATTCCTAGAATATGTACTTACATGGAAACACATTTTGTGCATTTAGCAATCAAAGCAAGCTGCAGCTTCAGTGAGCGGTGCGATGTCTCAGTGCCACTCCTGTGGAGGAGTTTACCGTCGTCAGAAGGTCAGACTGGACGATACGACTGGATATCACATTAGAGTCATTTTAAAGGACAGACCTGTGCACTGATGACATGAATGATTTGTATTTTACATCATCGGCGTTTAGATCAGCGGTGACGTTATTCACACACGAGTGCAGGCCATTGCACTTACGACATTTGGGAAGCTTAAATAACCTGATCTACTGTCATTGTAATGACTTTGGATAAATTAACTTTACAGTAATTCACTTACCAAAAAAAAACAAAATAAAGTCAAATGGATGGTAAGGTTTTTCACAGTGGTCACGGCATTGGCGGCAGTGAGTTGTCTTTGCAATTCTGCCTCCATCTAAATGCATAGAAAGTTGTTGTTTTGCAAATTTATAGTCATTAGCAAAGTCCGAGAGGTCTGTCTTGTCCTTTTTCTCTTTGCTACAGACAGTCTGAACTCCTCATTCAAGGAATAGACACATCATGAATGATCCCACAAGGGTTTTGAAAGCAACCTGACATTTTATGCATTTTACAAACAACTTTGTGAAAATCAGCACAATGAGAGCCAGAGCAGACTTGACAATTGTTATAACAAGTGTTTCTATATTACTGACAAATCCTCAATTGCAGAACATTTTGTATTTTTAATATTTTACTACTGAACTATATTAAAATAATAAAGAGTTTGATTGTGTTTAATTATTGAGGTATATGCAGTTGAATGTGTGATTCTTTATTATTATTATTACTAAATAATGTCATCTCCAGACAGAAGAGCAGCTTCAGTGACAGACTGCTGTCACTGTCCTGCTCCACAGACAGATTGAGGAGATCGTTCCTCCCCCAAACTATGCGACTCTTTAATTCCACCAGGGGGGGTAAACGTTAATATTTAACATTATACATAGTTATTGTCTGTTTTTTCACCTGTATTATTATCATTCTTTAATTTAATATTATTTATTGTATCAGTATGCTGCTGCTGAAGAATGTGAATTTCCCATTGGGATTAATAAAGTATCTATCTATCTATCTATCTATCTATCTATCTATCTATCTATCTATCTATCTATCTATCTATCTATCTATCTATCTATCTATCTATCTATCTATCTATCTATCTATCTATCTATCTATCTATCTATCTATTTTACAATGTAAATACAAATACTATCATGACTTGTATCAAAAATGACAAGGGGCTTTCTTCTAATCCTCTTTGTGCTGAAGGTTTAAAATGCAGAGACAGGAGCCCACCAGGGTTGGTCCTTGACGGTCTTTAAGTGTGACATTTCACATCTCTGAACATCTCTGTCTTAGAAATGCTACTTTTGCTACCTGCGACTGATTGCATTTTCCTCAAGAACATTGAGTAAAAGTGAAACAAAATATCCTCAGATTGAAAAAGAGGCTGTAAGCATCATTTCTTGAATAAAAAAAATTCAAACTTACCTGTTTGGTCAAAAACATACTTTGGTAACAGACCACCGACCACTCATGTCTATCTTTGGGTCACATACTGGTGTGCCATCTATGGCAGCAAAGAGATATCAGAGGTGGGCACTGCTGCTTGGGGCTCCATCCATCCATCCATCCATTTCCAACCTGCTGAATCCGAACACAGGGTCACGGGGGTCTGCTGGAGCCAATCCCAGCCAACACAGGGCACAAGGCAGGAACTAATCCTGGGCAGGGTGCCAACCCACCGCAGGACACACACAAACACACCCACACACCAGGACACACTAGGACCAATTTAGAATCGCCAATGCTTGGGGCTCACAATTATGAAATCAAACACAAGCATTCTGAGGCACATGGAAATGCAAATGGTCAGTTAAGACTCCCCTACTTGAACAACCCATATAAAAGGGGTAAAAGATTTTCTACTTTCAGATGGTGGAAAATACACCTCTAATCCGATCAGGCAGGAAACCAAGGGCGATTCAACACTTTCAGAACTGCTCAGTTGCATTGTCAGAGGTCAGAACCTTAGCACCCTTCATGCACTGCCTGATGTTCAGGCTTACTTTTCACGGGGTAATGAGCTATCAGTGACAACAGGATGTCTCACATGGGGCATGCTAGTAATTATACCACCAAGACAGAGGAAACCCATTCTGGATGAGTTACACTCGAATATTGTGGCATAGTCCAAATGAAAGAGCTAGCCCAGAGTTACGTTTGTTGGTCTGGACTTGATTGTGATATTGAAGGAAAGGCAGCCTCATGTTCATCATGCCAAGGCCTCAGAAACAGAAATATGCCAAGACAAACACCAGTGCATCCACGGGAATGGCCTGCCAGTCCTTGGCAATGTGTTTATTTAAACTTTGCAGTTCCTATAGAGGGTGTTATGCTTCTGGTCACAGTGGTTGCAGATTCTAAGTGGCCTGAGGTCACTATCATGTCCACCATCACATCAGAAAAGACAATCCAAAACTTAATAGAAATGTTTGCACGTTTTGCGCTGCCTGAGAATATTGTTATGGGCAACGGGCCTTTTCTGTGTTCCAAGAAACAAAGGGATTCCTAAAAAATAATGGCATTAAACATCTCTTATCCAGCCCTTATCATTCTTCTGCTAATGGCTGGGCAGAAATAATGATGTAAACCCCTAAATTGTTCTTAAAGCATCCAAACTTGAAGCGCTTTTCAAACAACGTTTTATACATTCCTTTTTAAATGTCATAACACAAACCGTTCAACAACAGGTATGTCACCAGCTGATCTGTTTATCCAAAGGCAGCTTACAACATGTCTTGATTTGTTGAGATCATCTACCACTCAGGTGCACGTTTATGAAAAGCAGCAGATAAAGTAAATCAACGTGCCAAGTGGGCTAAAGACCATGAGTTTTATGGTGGAGATGCTGTTCTTGCTTGTAATTACTCCTCCACTAAGAAATGGGTACAAGTAACCATTCTTTAATAGACTGAATCTGTCTCTTATAAGGTATGCGTGACCACCAGACATGGAGATGACATGTTGAACAGCTGTTACCCAGTATACTTGCTGAAACAGTCAGTAGCCCAGAAATATCTGAGGCACCAAGTCCTAGTGAGCTGATCTAAAGCCCCCTGATGCAACCAGTCTCTACGGCTTCAACTCCTACTGATGTCAAAGTTACCTGAGGCTAGGAGATGAGCACACAGCAGATGTACGACATAATCCTTTTAGAAGATGGACACCTTGTGACTGCTTTAACTAATTAATCGTATATATCAGAAAAATAATAATAAGAGGAAGAATAATCCCCTGTACTAACAGGATGTACAGATAGTTTACCCTTTGCTTCATTAAATTGTAAACTGCATTGACGACAGGGTGTGTTTCTGCTTCAGTCTGATATTCCTGACCTTAAATGGCAAATGTTGTTTGTTAATTGTTACCCAAATTTACAATTTTAAGGGGGGAAGGGGTAATGTGTAATATTGTAAGTCTGTTGAACTATTGAGGGTCCCGTAGTAATAAGGAATTATAGGGGAGCTAATAGGAAGCTGATTGCATACACATGTGGGTAACGTTACTCAGCAACAAGAGCCTGTTAAAGTTTATTACGTTAAACCTGACTCCGTTTTTCTCATTTTGTAACTGCAATATTATTACCTTCAGATATAACATCCCCAGCATTAATGGGGGGCACTCCCAGAAAAAAAGCCTTTTCCCTGATTTAACACTCCCAAATTTACATTTCCACACATTAAAATTTTTATATACTGATGTTGATATAAAAAGCTCATGAAGAATGTTTTCCTGTAGATAGAAACAAGTGGATCACAGGATGCTGAGAGCGATGTGGACGGTTTGGATGCAAAACAGTCGTTGTGAGAACAATTGAAATACTTTCTGAAATGTTTGATTTCATTATGTTTTTTTGCTAATTGTACTTCTCTAAAAATCAAATTGTTGTCACATATAAATGAAAAATGGAGATGGAGCTGCAGTGTGAATGGGGTCTTATTGTTTCAAATGCAAGGTTGTATACAGTGGTTTAACAATGGTGCAGTTATCTTCAACAACATGGAGGTGTTCATGAAAAGAAAATAACATTAAAAAATATATATATTAATTAATCATAACGAATGAAGAAATTCAAATTGGACACTTCAAACTGGATAACTATCAATGCTAAAAGATAACTGTATTGAACCCTGGATACACCAAACACAGACCTTTACTAACAGAGTCCTAAGAAATTCTTGACAATTGGTGACTCACTGAAAAATAAAAATTGCAATAAGAAAGGAAACACAAAAATAATTTACTAAAATCATTAAGGATTTAGATGGGATTGAATTATGGTGAAGTACTGTGAGAACACAACAAAACAGATGACTGAGGAAGTGCCGATGAGGTTATGAATTTCTACTTACTGTAGTTTGAACAAAGCATGGCGCACATCACTGCTTTTTTTAATGAGAAGGAAGCGCACAGGTGTTTTCTCATAAGCAAAGGATTAAGGAGAAAATAGACAGTGAGTGTAAAGAACCACTATGACCACCACTCTGTGCACATCCCTAATATGAAGAAAAGGCCCACACGTCATTATGTAATTGTATCTCTTAATATCTGTTAATAAGGAGCACCAGATGGTAAACTGGCAGTTTTGACTGATGAAGACTCAGCAGACAGCATTCCTGTTTATTTTATATTGCTTTAATAACAAGACCTCACTTGCTGCTTTCAGACTTTGTTGGAATATAAAAAGATCAGCCAGAGAGCTAAGAGACAAGCCGAGTCCTGCTGCAGTCTCAGGTGTGGCCTCAGAACTGACAACGCCTGCCGAAGTTGAGGGGCTGCTGCAGCAAATTGAATGAAGTCACGTCGTCAGTTCACGGGACATCAGGGACATAAACAGTAAGGAGAACAGAAATAATAAACTGCTCAGAGTAACTTGTGATATTCTGGTCAAGGAGGACCTTGGAGGGGCTGCAGGTGACTTTCAGAATCTTGTATTTGACTGTTGATAACAAAGACGTTAAATTATACTGAGCTGGCAGAGCAGGACGGAGTAGCCTGGCCTTGAGATCTTAAACATCGACATTCATTTCTTTCAGTAAGCACAGTTTCACACCTATGTGTGTGCTTTACAAATAGCAAAAGAAAAATGAAAGTTATTATAAAGGTAAAATGGGAGAATCCTTGCTCTGTTTGTTTAATGTAAGTGTATGTCACACGTACACAGCAGAGTGAAATTCTCATTTTCATGTTTCGTCGCTGCTCTCGGCTGCCATGCTCGCTGTTTCTTTTGTTACTGTTTCTTGTCATTTCTGGGGCGGCACGGTGGCTCAGTGGGTAGCACTTCTGCCTTGCAGTAAGGAACCTGGGTTCACTTCCTGGTCCTCCCTGCAAGTTTGCATGTTCTCCCCGTATCTGCGCGGGTTTTCCTCCCACAGTCCAAAGACATGCAGGTTAGGCGATCCTAAATTGTGCGTGTGTGTGTGTCCCTGTAGTGGGCTGATGCCATGCCTGGGGTTTGTTTCCTGCATTGCGCCCTGTGTTGGCTGGGATTGGCTCCAGCAGACTCCAGCAACCCTGTAGTTAGGATATAGCGGGTTGGATAATAGATGGATGGATTGTCAGTCCTGATAGCAGTTTATTAATTCTGAAGGCCAATGTGTGATAGAAAATTTAATCTCTAAATCTCTAACGACTCCAACATGCTATTGACATCTCAATCAAGTCAGATTGAGTTTTTTCTCAGGATTTTCACTTTTTTACTGCTGATAATAAACTGACTTTTGTTTTTTCTTGTTTCATTAAAGGCAATTTCTGCTCATGCATTCTGTGCTGCTAGTTTATAAGATTTGATTTTATTTTTGTTTATGTGTCTTTTTCAGCCTTTTTCTTGGTTATTGGAGTTTTAGCATGTGTACTTCTGAATACACTGCTCTTTTAACTATTTATTTTAAACATATTTAAAGATTCACCTTTAAAGGTACTCACGTCTTGACAGTTTTCACTTTTTCTTGTGATACAGCACTGGATCTCAGAGGATTGAATTTGGCTTTTTTGGCACCAGTCAAATGTCGAAGTGAAAACAGGTCTCTGTAAAGTGGTCTAAATTACTTACAAATATAAAACACCAAGTAACAAAGGAGTAGTCACTCCTTTAAGTCCGTGTTTAGTAGATGGCAGCCATGACAGCCTGGAGTCTGTGCTCAGGTCTCTCTTTCTCTCCTTCATCTCTGCCGTTTGTCCCCATTAATTTCTTTTTGTCAAACTGTTTAAGCTCTGACAGGTGTCATGTTGATTGTGATTGGTCAGCCATTTTCAAATCCATCTACAACTTCTCCATTGGATTGAGATGTGATCTCGGCCCCTCCAGAACATTCACATTGTTGTTTTCTCTTAGAGCTTTGGATTTATTCTTGGCCTCATTGTCTTCTCCCAAGGTGTGAGATTCTTGCAGACTCCATCAGGTTCTCCTCCAGAATGTTTTCATATTTTGCTGTGTTAATTTTCCCCTCACAGACCTTCTAGGTCCTGCTGCAGATTAGCAGCCTCACAACTTGATGCCATTTTCCTGCTTCAAGGTGCAGATGTTGTGTTTTTAGTAATTTGCGCTGTTTGGACATGGAGCTTAGTCTGATAGACAAAAGGCTCAAGTCGTGGTCTCTACAGTCTCTCCACTGTAGTTAGTGACAACGTTTTATCACAATAAAACAATTATCATCATGTTTCCCTTTTGGCCACTTGTTTTGTTTATGGGTGCTGCCATTTTGTGTCAGTGTTTACATCACAAACACTGCCATTTTGTATGATTCTGGTAATTGTGACAGCCATATTGGTTATGGTTATGATGTTATTGCTACCATGTGACATCATTTAATGGCCTTCTTTAAGATGGCGGCCCAGTGTGTCCTCTGTCCTAGCTAAGGTATAAATTGCTATGTGCTTCCTGCTTGAATTGGCAAAGATTTTGTGATGGAACAAACTTCTCTTTTGTTAGGGCTTGTTTGATCAGCTGTGTTTTGACACGTGTTTCAGATTTTTCACTGAGAATCTTGGATTTTGTTTTGATCTCTGAAAGCAGATCATTGGCCTTCCATGGGATTGGTGCAGAGGTCACTTGTAGCTTGTCCTCTTGTTGCCTGTTCATGTTGGAGATTCACTGGACAGATTGGCCTTTATTGTGTCAAAGTCAGCAGAGAATCATCATATTGAACAAATCTACATAAGTAAATGTGTGATATTTTATTTTTATTTCTCTGCACCACTTGCTGAATCACTTGCACCCTGATAGTTTCTATTGCCTACACTGCAAGGTCCTTCTTGGCATGTCAAGGCCACCAGAACACATCCTGTGATTGGGTAGCATATTTGAAAATGGCGATTGTTTCATAATCAAAAAAGGGAAGATGAGAGGCAGAAGGCTTACAATTCAACTGGCATCTATGAATTAATCCTGAGGGCAGATTGTCAGATACCATAGGCGGTGGGCTAACTGGAGCAGTTATACTGGTGGGCCTTAAGGGACTGTGTATCTGTGGGAAAGAGTTTGGAGTGCTGTTGTACTGAAGATCTAACTTACCTGCATGACATTGTTTATTAAATTCATTTTGGGTTTAATGCATATTTTTGTTTGTTGGTTTATGTTGATCTGCTATATTTTCAGGGACAGGATTTCTGATGCAATAAAGAGGAGGGTTGAGGTTCTTGGTTTGTGTTAAGTGTTCATGTGGCTTTATGTATTGTGATTCATTTTTGTGGGGTTTTATGAAGTTTGTGCTGTGTATTGTGATACGTGATTTTTTAAAACTCCTGTATGGTTTTTCCATGATTTAGCTGGGTGAGCCCTGCTTACGAACACCAACAACAACAACAACAACAACAACAATTTATTTATATAGCACATTTTCATACAAAAAGTAGCTCAAAGTGCTTTACATAATGAAGAAAAGAAAAAATAACAGAGTCACTTGATGCTGATGGTCATACAGACTTCTGGCTTTTAATCCATCCATCATTGTTGGAACATCATGGTGCTTTGGGTAGATGGTGGTGGCACAAGCCACCACCAACAGGACACCGGAAAAGGAAACAGAAGAGAGAGTAGGGGTTTGTACAGATTTTGAATGAATAGTTATTAAATGAATTGGATATACAGAGTATCAGGATTAAATTACAGTGAAGTTATGAGAAGGCCATGTTAAAATAATGTGTTTTCAGTAGTTTTTTAAATGCTCCACTGTATTCAGCCTGGCGAATTCCTACTGGCAGGCTATTCCAGATTTTAGGTGCATAACAGCAGAAGGCCGCCTCACCACTTCTTTAAGTTTTGCTCTTGGAATTCTAAGGAGACACTCAGTTAGGATCTGAGGTTACGATTTGGAATATAAGGTGTCAGACATTCCGATATATAAGATGGAGCAGATTATTTAAGGCTTTATAAACCATAAGCAGAATTTTAAAGTCAATTCTGAATGACACAGGTAACCAGTGTAGTGACATCAAAACTGGAGAAATGTGTTCGGATTTTCTTTTCCAGGTAAGGATTCTAGCAGCTGCATTCTGCACTAGTTGCAACGATTTATGTCTTTTTTGGGTAGTCCTGAGAGGAGTGTGTTACAGTAATCTAGCCGACTGAAAACAAACGCATGAACTAATTTCTCTGCATCTTTCGATGATATAAGAGGTCTAACTTTTGCTATGTTTCTTAAGTGAAAAAATGCTGTCCTAGTGATCTGATTAATATGCGATTTAAAATTCAGATTACAATCAACGGTTACCCCTAAGCTTTTTACCTCCATTTTGACTTTCTAATATCATTAATTTTTTGATTGAAAAATACAGCGATAGCCTCACAGTTTTACTGGAAGTACTTAGAGGCATTCCTTTGAGTTACCTGGTTTAACAGATGATCAATTGTCGAAAATAAGACTCTGGGATACTAGCATTGTTATTTATAAATCTTAGAGAAATAGCAGCGCCTCTCAAGACGGACTGTGTTATTGTATTCTGTTATTTTAACTTTTAATATTTCATAGTCAATAGTTAATTTAGTCTTCCTCCATTTACGCTCAGCTCTACGGCATGTTCTCTTTAAATCAGAAAATTTTTCAACTGTCTTTTCAGGTGCAACTAAGTCAACAGCAGCCCTCACTTAGTATTAAATCTTTCCACCTTACTATTTACATTCTCCTCGCTATTATAGTTGGCACTATAAACGGACTGATTCCTTAGAATGTTTGTAAGTTTTAAAGCTGCTGATGAGTCAAAGAAGCGTTTTTTAACAATATGCTTCTCATGAGTGTTTTCTATCATTATTTCTATATTAAAAAGTAGAAGAAAATGGTCTTATAGACCAATATCAATGACCTGCTTTATATCAACTTTTAGTCCTTTAGTAATTGCTAAGTCTAACGTATGACCTGCTTTATGTGTAGGCTGATTAACGAGCTGTCTCAAATTAAAAGAGTCCAGAAGGTTCATAAATTCTTTTACTTTTGGTCACATTGATTATCTATATGAAAATTAAAGTCGCCGACTATTAAGAGTGTGTCATAGTTCGTAATTAAGATTGACATCAAGTCAGAGAATTCCTCAAAGAAAGACGTGTTGAATTTTGGAGGTCTATACACGGATAATACTAGAACGTGAAAATCTCCCTGAATAACAATGGCGAGATACTCAAAAGACTTGAATTTACCAAAACTGATATTTTTACATTTTAACCTGCCTGAGTAAATGTTTGCTAGCCCTCCACCTCTCTTTCCTTGGTGATCAGCACGAGTAAAACTGTAATCCGGAGGCGCAGACTCGATTAAAACAGCTGCGCCATCTGAGCTAAGCCACGTTTCACTTAGTGCAATAAAATCTATTTTTTTATCACTAATAAGATCGTTGATAAAAAAACATTGTTAGTTAAAGCTCTAATATTTAATAGTACCATATTTAATGTTTCGGAGGAGCAGAGATGAATACTATGCGTTATTGATATATGGAACAGGAATTAAGTTATTTTATTAGCGCCGCTCTGCGTGTATTTTTTGTTTAATCTATAATCTGTTGTTATAGTTTTAATACATTGTTCATCTAAAGTAGTAACTTTAATTAAATTATTGGTGTTTATGCCGTATTGCCTAGATTTTCTATGTGCATTAAGATTGGTTATTACAGTATTTATGTTGTGAACTTTTATGGAAGATTTTATTAAACAATTATCATGACCAAGCACAGGAGTGGCATTTCGGAAGGGGTTAAAAGCAGAGATAGATAGTCAAGACAAACAAATTACCTTGGATATGTTTTCGGAGAGGACCCGGGCGCCAAAGCTGTTTGGATGCAGCCATCCGCTTGAAAAACGCGGTCTTTCCCAAAAGAGGTCCCAGTTGTTGATGAAACCGATGTCTTGATTTTTGCAGAAGCCCTGCAGCCAGTTGTTTAAACCTAGCAGACGACTGTAGTACTCGTTTGATCATCTGACGAGAGGGAGTGGACCCGAGATGAATATCTTTGCCGATGGGGTCCTCTCCTTTGTGTCTTTAATTAATGCAGTGAAGTCTGCCTTGAGGATCTCGGACTGTCAGTGCCTTATGTCATTTACGCCAGCATGCAAAACAATGGCTCCAATGCCCTGTTCTTGTAGATTGCCGGCGCACGTCTCATCACATCTCGGACACGAGCACCAGGAAAACAAGAAACAAAAGATTTTCTATTAGGGCAAGTGAGCTGAAGGCGAACTGGGGACGCTTAGAGGGTCGAACCGGTTCTGTGTTACGATGCTTGCCTGTGCCAATGGAGGTGTTGGCCTTAAACCCCCGCCTGCATAGCTGAAATACACCGAGGTCATCATCGGTGTCGCTCCTACGAGGCGCGGGGGTGAAGTTGACTTGAGCGCACAACGCAGCATTGATGTTACGCTGATAACAGATGGCGAGGACGGTTTATCCAACAGCCGAGCCTTCAGATGTCTAAGGTATCTTCATCTGGACAGAAGTTTCTGAATCTGTTCATTGAGTGCCTGGAGTTCCTCGACTACAATTGCAACGCGATTCACCTCACTATCGGCCATTGTCCGCTTCTGTTTCTGCTTCCGCTTCCGCTTCGTGCCTAGGAAGAATGAGAGAGAGAGATTGGTTCCGCGTGCTTCTTGTTAACTCAAGGCGGACCTCAGCAATCCACAATTATGTGAGCACTCCTGAGGTTTAAGCAGCTCCAAGAATCAATCATTGATTCTGAGCGGAGCTCAACATCAGCTTTAAGCCGACTTTAAGCATGATGCAATCTTTGTAAAATATGTGTGGTGTATTATGGGACAGTTTCTGAAAAGTTGAAGATTTATTTAATTGTCATAAAACAGAAGAGTACGTAACAGAGACAGTAGCGGTCTTTTTAGCTGTTGACCAAGAAATAATAGCTGATTGATAATAACACTAAATGGAAATGTTAAAGAGGACAGAAGGCATCCAGCTCAATGCCTGAGTACATTACAGCTCTGAATTTGTGCACTGCATAATTAAATATTAATGTTATTATTCACATAAAAAATGTAAACCTATTATTTTAGGAATAATTAGAATAGAATGCCTTTTATTGTCACTATATACATGTACAATGAGATTAAAAGCAGCTCCTCCAGTGCAGACATATATTAGAACACAACAAGAAAATAAACAAATGATGCAAAAAGTTGTAAAAAAGTTGTAAAAAAAGTTCTGCAACGCTATATACATATGGAAAGAATAATAACTATTTCACTATTGGGTTATTGCACATAATTTAAAATTGCACAATAATGGTGATCATGTGCAGTGAGTAATGGATGTAGGACCCCGAGAGTAATTATATTGTACAGTATACAGATATTACACAGTTATTATCAATACTATTTAGATATTGGATATTGCACAGTTGATGGATAGAAGGAAGTCCGGGGTTGGGGGGTTTTAGACTGTGTAGTCAGTGCATGTGTGAGTTTAGAATGGTTATGGCTTTTGGGTGTGGAAGAAAATTAATACATACAGGCCCCCCCACATGATGCCTTGATGGAGGGGGCCACTCACCAGGACTCTTTTAGTTGGGAGTGTACACCTTTCAGTGTTCTTTGAAGGCCTTCAGTCCTTTTCCTATGTTATGTTTCATGCACACCACACACTTCTGACAGTACGCTGCAGCATAAAGCGAGAACTCTGGAGTCCTCCAAAAGCTCTCCACATGTAACACCATTTTGTCTTCATCAGCATAATTTAATCCCAGGAGCAATCTTCGCAAAGCTTAAAAAAGAAAACTTGGGCAAAAAGTTTGTTAGTCTGTAGGTGGCGCCATATCCCATCATCATCCTTCTTATTTCCAAGTCTGAACATCTGTGGGTGTTGCACTGGTCTGTAAATAAAAACTTCGGTCACTGGTACAGTGGGCACAGCAGGCGCGTTGGGCCTCCGAGTGGCATCTTTGGCCCAATAATACCGTGGCAACCACATCTCGGTTATTCAAATATATCTGGAACTTTATTACAGTAATTTGGCTAGGCTCCATAATCGCATCAGACAAATTATACACCAAAGTATTGGGCTGAATTAGATTTTCCACAAAAAAAAATCCATGGTTATGATATAGCGCGAGTCTGTGTTAATAGTTACATCTCTACCCTTATGCAATTGACACGCACGTGTCAATGAAAAGGTTTAGAAGCCTGTGCAGACCACTTGGCAGTAGGGGCATAGTTTCTAATTACGATATAAATTAAGCTCCACATTCCCTTTTATTTCCCCGTTTATTTATTATTCTTGTAACCTCCCTTTTGTAGAGCATATCTTAATATGGAACACTGCCTAGACTGAAAGCCAGTGCTCAATACCACTTTCCTCATTTTCCTAGAGAATATGTCTCGTTTTACTTTAAATTTAATTTGCAATTACTAGAAAAAACTTTTTTTTTTACTTATAAAGAAGGCAGTATACACATTATTTTAAAACTTCTTTTTTTTTCATTACACTTAATCATATTTTCTGCTTGAATTCAGAGATCTCTCAGTTTGAACAATACATATATAATATACAGTATATACATTCATACAATATACACACACACATGCACATATGTGGTTATGATTTAAGGGTGATATTCAAAGTCTGATGTGAAAGGAACGTGACTTTGAAAAATGCCTTCCGGAATTAATATAGGTACTAGGAATAACAACATCGAGCTAAATTTGATATTTGGATGTATTTAAAATAGGTGTGAGTTCCAATTAGACGTGATCTGGATAATAGGCCGGAAAAGGCCGGATAACAGTTTAAAATAAACCTGGGTGGTGTGAAAGAGTGAGTGTATGCATTGTGGTTGGCCAACGCGTATGTTTCAATAAAGAAAGTTGAGTGAGGATGGAATAGGTAGGTGGAGTCTGAGAAGCGAGAATAAACGTACATTTTAACCTGCGGAAGTTTTTCCATTAGTGATAATAATGGAATATATTACTGTGGTTCAAGTATCGGACTGGACAGAAAGAGGACTGTTAGTCATCTATACTAATAAAAGCCCTCACTCACTCACTCACTCACTCACTCACTCACTCACTCACTCACTCACTCACTCACTCACTCACTCACTCACTCACTCACTCACTCACTCACTCACTCACTCATCACTAATTCTCTAACTTTCCATGTAGGTGGAAGGCTGAAATTTGGCAGGCTCATTCCTTACATCTTACTTACAATAGTTAGGCAGGTTTCATTTCGAAATTCAAAGCGTAGCGGTCATAACTGGAACCTCTTTTTTGTCCATATACTGTAATGGAGGAGGCGGAGTTGCGTATCGCGTCATCACGCCTCCTACGTAATCACGTGAAACGCCTTGGGGCCGATCTGGAAGAGGTAGCGCAGCGCCTTGATTTAAATGATTCCATGTCTTGGTGGGTTTAATACTGTGTAAGCATACATATTAACACATGTGCAATTAAACGTGTGCATTTACGGGGTGATTTCTCAGGTTTAAAAGCTCGCCTTTTATTAAAAAAGTAAATGCAAACTGTTTTCATTCTGAAGGGCACAAACCACGTTGGATTTTGTAATGATAGTTGATTAGTAAGGTCTATTAAGGGATATTTACAGAATGATTAGTAATGCCTGTGAATGCGGATGCAAGTAGGAGAATGGGCGTGAACTAAAGAACGAGTAGTAACTTGTACAGTAAATGTCTCTAAAGTCTGTCTATTAAAAAGTTATTATATCTTTCAATCCTGTGTATTGATTAAACTACAAACCTATCAAGATCACTACATGGTGTCAGAAGTGGCGGATTGGAAGAGGAATGTGAAGAAGAGGTTCAGCTTTTGAACGAGTCTCGTGTCTGTGAGTAACCTGAAAACGTGGTCAGAAAGCGCTAAGACGTTCTAGCAAAAGAGAAAAAAAAATATGGAAAAATTACAGCCCCCACCAAATCTCCAGTTAAAGGGAAATGTAGCTGAAAATTGGAAAAGATTTAAACAGAGATTCGAGTTGTATCTTGCTGCGATTGAAGCAGATAGGAAAAGTGAAAAAATGAAAGCGTCTATGCTTCTACATGTAATTGGCGAAGAGGCGCTAGAGGTTGTATAACAATTTTCAGTTGAAGAAGATGGAGACAATATGAAACTGAACAAAATAGTTGAAAAATTCGAAGCGTATTGCAACTCAAAGCGCAATGTGACATTTGAGCGGCACAAGTTTTTTACATGTTTCCAGAAAAGCGGAGAAACAATAGACCAGTATGTGACGGAATTGCGTAATAGGAGCTGTTCTAAGAAGAAATCGTTGAGACATCAAAGGACCAATAACCTCTAATCAGAACACTAACACCAGCGAAACAAATATTAATGAGAAAACAAGTATAAATCAGGAAAGAACATCTCAACTGCAAACACAATTAACCAGAAGATCAAAACGTCAAGTAAAACCACCAGAACGACTCATTGAGACATGTTGAGGATTAAAGGAACATTTTCAATTAAGAAATGCTGAATTCCTTTAACAGTTGTGCTTTTTATACATAGTTTGAATGCTGGATGTATGCCTGAAATGTTCTGGATAGTTCAGTTGTTTGAAGTGATAAAGTTTATCAAAGTAGCATTTGAAATGTATAACATTACTAAGCTTATAAGTACTAACTTACTTCTCTTTAAGAAAGGAAGATGTAATGATACTTGATTTAAACGATTCCATGTCTTAGTGGGTTTGCGTAGCTTATTGTCAATATCTTTACACCTGTTTTTAAGACTTATTGACTGAAACGGGCTTTCACGAAAAAACTTAGGGCTTTGCTACAGGATACACCCTCCACAAGTAAGGAAGTAAAAATAAAGGTATATATTTCTGTTTTATTTAAACCTTTTAAGTTCGTATGCATAGCCCCATTTGGCTGTTTTAGTTTTTTTTTCTTTCATCAAAATATTTAATCTCCTTAAAGAAAAACAACATATGCATTTTACTTTTTTTGTATCTCTTTAGTAATATTTTAGTGTAAAAGGATACCAGTATTTAAACCTTTTATGTTACTTTATAAAGTTATTTTACACAATGTTGAAAAATTAATAAGAAAGCTACTTATTTTGGCAGCTGCTGCTTTAATTTTCAATGAAATGAAAAAAGCTCTCCAGAGAAAAAACAATGAAGAAGAAACATTTGCACTATCTAAAAAGGAGAAACCCTCATTTATAAAGGTTTGCTGCAGAGGACTTAACTGAAAATAAATTAATAGTTCCTATGTGTATAATACATATTTATCTATTTTACTTATGCCTTTATTCCAGCAATTTGCAACATCTGAGGTACAATTTGTTACATTATTTTTGTTTTTTGCAGCACAGGCAGGTGAAGTGACTTCCTCAGGGTCACACAGTGGTGTCAATACCAGGATTTGAACTGACAAGCTCGGGTTTGCTGAAATATTACTGAAGAAATAAATAAAACGAAAACGGGCAAATGGGGCTATGCATACAAATGTCCATCCATCCATTATCCAACCCACTATATCCTAAATACAGGAGCCAATCCCTGCCAACACAGGGCACAAGGCAGGAAACAAACCCCGGGCAAGGTGCCAGCCCACCGCAGGGCACACACACCCACACACACCC
Organism: Erpetoichthys calabaricus; assembly: GCF_900747795.2. Lineage (NCBI taxonomy): Eukaryota > Metazoa > Chordata > Cladistia > Polypteriformes > Polypteridae > Erpetoichthys > Erpetoichthys calabaricus. Next base: position 28,543 of record NW_026261621.1, on the reverse strand, counting down.
ACACACCAGGGACAATTTAGAATCGACAATGCACCTAACCTGCATGTCTTTGGACTGTGGGAGGAAACCGGAGTACCCGGAGGAAACCCAGACAGACACGGGGAGAACATTCAAACTCCACGCAGGGAAGCGAACCCGGGTCTCCTAACTGGCACCTTTCACTGCGCCACCATGCCGCCCGCATACAAACTTAAAAGGTTTAAATAAAACAGAAATATACACTTTTATTTTTACTTCCTTAACTTGTGGAAAGCCCCTTTCAGTCAATAAGCCTTAAAACAGGTGTAAAGCTAAACTTGCAGCACCGCTAATCAATTACACTTGCCTAACGCCTCTCCTAAGGGGACATACTGTGGGATCTGGGCATCAGTCAAAGCACCAATCACAGGCCCGATTAGAAAGCGGGAAGCTGTGATTTGTCGTCTCCCTCCCATGTAACAATCACAGCCTGTGTTACAACGCACTATGTATGTATGTGTATATGCATATATGTGTATGTGTGTGTGTATGTATGTGTGTATATGTATGTGTATATATATGTTGATATGTGTATATATGTTTACATAACCTCTTTTAACACACTACTTCTCTGCTGCGAAATGCAGGTATTTTGCTAGTCAGTATAATAAAGGAAGGATAGAAGTTTACAGAATAATGTGAAAGAATGTAAACCAAAACAGTGGCGAGTGTCTGACAGTTAGTAGGATTGTGGTAAAGGAACTATACATACTAAGGTGATATGTTAACGCTGAGGGTTATTAGGTGGAGACGTGTGGACTGGCTGACAGCCAAGATCAGTGGTGAATATGTGCCGTGTTGCTGTGGTGACTCGTTGCTGTTCAGGAGCGACATGACAGCCGTGTCTGAGTTCACGGAGGAGACTTTACAAGGCTTTTTGGGGAGAGACGCGGACTTAGAACCGATCACAAGCGTCTGGACTAGTCCCGCTTTGGGACCACTACAGTACACAAGGAAAATTAACTGTTGCTAGTGGAAAGAACTGTGTCGTTTATGATTATTGCTGATGTCTTGATATAGACTGTGCCTGTCTCAAATGTCCTCCCCATTCACAACGTGCTTTTTTCCTTGTCCCTCCTTGCCCTGCCTTAATATTCTTTTATATTTGTCGGCGATTGTAACAGCTCTGGACCTGATCTCCTTTTCCAACCACTGCACTATGCTGAACATTTTTTTACATCCTACAAAATGAGTATTTGCCCTTTCCAGATTTGCTCCGCTCTTCAGTTATATGACAAGCCTGCTCGGGTCTAGTTTTGCATGTATCCTGGGGTAAAGAGTTACTTAGATATAGTGGAAGGATTCAGGTATGTGGACAATGGGTTGTGCATGTTAGATTAGGAAAAGTGCAAGCTGAAGAATAAAACAAGACTCCCGTTAAGGCTGAGTGGGCTCCATTGTATATTTCAAGTCAGGGTACTTCAGAGAATATTGATATTTCATCGGTGGCTGAATTCCCAAGTCCACCTGTTATGCTCTCCGGTAAATATCCCAATATTATATGTTTTTAAGTTTGTTAATTCTCAGCGTTATGTGCAGGACATGTGGGAGGTGAAGGTTACACTTCTCTCCCAGGTCGCTTATTGTGCCACATCCCGCAACCCTCCTGTCCCCATTCCATCTGCAGTAAACCAGTTCTCTGTTACTGACCTCGCATTTTCTCTTCTTTTCCTTTGTCTTTTAACTTCTGATTTTAATTATTACTTCACTTTCTTTCTTTACACGTGTCGAGTCCCTTTCATTGGTGATATTGTTTTATTTAGTATGTAGATGATCTGTTGCTTTGCTCTCATTTAAAGAAGAATTGTGGGGAATAAAAAAACACTAAAGCTTTAGTTTTCTTTCTCGCACAAAATTGTCATAACGTTTCCTGTTCTAAACTCCAGCTGGTTACATAAAAGAGAAAACAGATGTAATAATAAGCTTCATGGCAATAACTCCTGGGAAAATTGGAAATTAAGTTCAAAGCTGTCTTATTTTCAGTTAAGACTACAAAATGACAACAAAAGTTCAGAAGAAATGTCTCCATGACAGAACAGTTGACATTGTGAGCTGGAATGTTAAATGTCTGAATTAAGAATTAAAGAGAATGCAAGTATTCTCTCATCTAACAGGTCTAAACGCTAAAATAGCATTTTTACAGGAGACCACTTATTAAGCAAGGATCACTTTCAGCTGCACAGAGACTGGACTGGCCAAACGATCCATTCCAGGTTTACAAGGAAAACTAGAGGTGTGGGAATTCTTATATATACAACAGTCTCATTTGCAGTATCAGATGTAGTATCTGATCTTGAAGGGAGATGTGTGATTGTCATGGGTAATTTATTTAACTATAAAGTGATTATGATAAATATCTATGCACCCAATGTAGATGATAGGGACTTCATCCAAAATGCATTTGCATCCATTCCCAATGTGAATACTCATAAAAGTTTAATGGCTGGGGACTTTAATTGTGTTTTAAATCCCAACCTAGATAGATCTCCTGCCACAGGGGCAATGACATTGAACACTGCAAATACAATTACACAGTTTGTAACAGATCACAACTTATAAGACCTCAGGGCCTCATGTATAAATATTGTGTATGCACAAAAATGTTGCATACTCCGTTTCCACACTCAAATCGCGATGTATAAAACCTAAACTTGGCGGAAAGCCACGTACATTTTCACGCTAGCTAAAACCCTGGCATACGCAAGTTCTCCACTTGGTTGTGCAAACTGGAAACACCCAGTGTCAAAGCAATGCTTTTGTTCCAGTGTGATTTCCCTTTCTTTTTTAGATCCACATCACTGACGCGGCATTATCATATACACTGAAATTAACTGCATATTGTTTATTAGTTTAAGGCATCTGATTGTAATTAACCTGTAACAATACAATGGCCCATGGAAATCCAAAGTATTCCAAATACCATAGCTGCTTTAACGTTGTTACTCTCATTGCACCTTCTTTTTCTTCTTTCAGCTGCTCCCATTAGGGGTTGCCAAAGCTGATCATCTTTTTCCATATTACTCTCACTGCACCACTCAGAGTATTTATATCACTGTATCTGAGTGTGAATCACAGATCTACAGCAGCTGATCAGAAAGAGATTTATCGGTATACAGCATCAAGCACACACTACCTCAGCCATGCTGTCTATTGAACTGCTCTCACATGACAAATGCTTCAGAGCATTTCTTGTATTGACCTCGCAGTTCAGAAACAGATTCATTCCAAGAATTATAAATGCAATCAATCAGTCCATCAAGTACTCCTTTTAGAACTGTTTGTATTTATAAGTACAATTACCTCACTATAAACTTGCGATACAGTTATAATATTGCACAACCTGAGCCAATTTATAAAGCCCATATTTAATATGATGACGATATCATTTTTAAGATGAAATGCAGCAAAATGTTTATTATATTATACAGATAAAACTTTAACTTCATTTAAATAATCTATATGTTAACAATTAAACATGTGAGAACACGATGTCACAGCGCTAGCAAGGAGCTGGCGCTCCGTTTACGGATTGTTCCTACCTTGCTCTATATTCTTGCTGGGGCTGGCGTGACACAGGAAGGATAGAATAATTAAACATGTACTACAAAGATATTTCAATGTTCCTTAAAAGTTTTGAAGAATCGGCGTTCTCTATTTACAGATGGCTTAACATCTATTACAGAGCTGATTGTGTGGCGATTGGGTATTTGAAGAAAGACAATTAAGGACAGGAATTGGGGGTTAGTACGTTTGAAAGAGACAGTACTGCTGCAATAAATTATTTCATCGAAGGTTGTGCACGGCGCAGCAAGCATCTTGCGTGAGGCATGAACAATCACTGCGCCACCGTGTTCCCATGCTTAATACATTCTTTAATACCTATCATCATGAAAATGATATCAAGTATACATCTCAGTATTTTAATTATTCAGAGAGTTGTAATATCATGAATGTAATGGATTCTGTGTCCTGTCGGAGGTAGAGAAAGCCTGTTTAAGAAGCACGTAGTGATTCACACACATAGAGCACATAGAAGATCAAATACAAAACAAAACATTTAACGTGCTACTTTAGTTACGATAGGATTTGAGAAACTAGTAAATTAAACAATTTTAAGATCAAGTTTATGATGTTCTGTTTTAATGACAAAATAAACTACAGTGAAATATGTTTAACGCGAAAACGCTTAAGATGAAATATCGGTTAACACCAAATAATACAACGGTCCCGACAAACTACTATGTATTTTCATGCATTTTTTTCTCTTAACACGAAACGAAAATCGCTTAACACGAAAAGATTTCCCTTCTGAGAAAGAACAAAATACGGAAAACACCAGCCGCGCAGGCGAGATTTAAGAGGGGTGTGAAATGAAAGAGAGGTGGTTTCACATGTTTCGTAGAAAGGAGGCAAACTTGGCTTTGAAATACCCTCGGAATAGCCTGTGACACGAGCCAATTTTGTTTATCTAAGCTACTTTCAACCTCCACCCCTACAAACGCCACACAAAAACATCTCATCTCTCATCAGTTAGCTTTGGAGTTCGGTGACGAGTACATCGCAGTGTGAGTAAAAATCAGTGACTTTGGTTCGCGTTTTTTTTTTCTATTTTACAAGAATTTTTTTTACGAGCACAATGGCAAAGAGCTCAGGGTGAAAGCAAACTGCTATTTCAATTAAAATGAAGATGGAGCTTCTTAAGGCTGTTGATCAAAAATAGAAGACGAAAACGGAAATCTGTAAAGATTTTGATATTGCTATCTCTACATTATCAACAATACAGTAATTAAAAAAAAAAGAGAGCAAATTACGGAAATGTTTGAACGGAGTAAGTTTGAGCCAGAGCGAAAATGGATGAGAACGGCCAAGCACGAGGATTTAGAGACGGCTTTACTTGTTTGGTTCAAACAAGCGAGATCTCAGAATGCTCCCATTTTTATTAAATACATTCATATATACATATCTATGTAAATAAAATGTACTCTAATAAACTTAATTTTGTTGAATATACTGCATCTTTTTTTTTTTTTGTAATATCCTTTAACACGAAATTCTTTTAACATGAAAAAATATTTCAGTCCCCCCAGTTTGGTGTTAAACGATTTTCACTGTATGTGATTAAAGTGGAAATTTCTAGATTAAAGTTCACATTTCAAGCTTTTTTCCCACTATGTCCCTATTTTTTTTTTCTCTGTACCCTAATAAGCTTTCATATGACACTCAGACGGTGGGCTACGACTCACCTTTTCACGGTAACTTTGATGTCTGACCACTTTTGAGTTTTTCCGACACTCTATGTCACTCGATCAACTTCCTTCTGTTGTTTATACCACTGTTTAAACCAACAAATAGTATGTTTTTCTTTGCCTCCACTTGGTATTCACTGAAATTCTTCTATTTTCCCCCATGCTTTTGCCATTGTCCTTTCACAGAACACTGAGCTTAAGGGTTATTTATATTGATTTGCATATTCAAGGAGGCGTAATTCTGAGAGGAGACGGTGCGGGACAGCATGCGCGTCCACGTGCATTACTTTTCACGCTGACTGGGATTTATGGAGCGGAAGAACGTGGAAGTTGGTGAACGCACAGATTTATTCATCTGGATTTTTTGTGCGTACACACATTTCCGCTTTTGTCCTTACGCCATGTTTTAGTGTGAATTACATGCATGCCCTTATGCATGAGGCCCCTGGAGATTTCTAAACCCAAACTCAAGAGCATATTCCTTCTACTCACCAGTACATCTCAATAATTGATTATTTCTTTGCAGATGACAATTTCTTGACTACGATTAAATCTTGTAAGTGCAACACTATTGTTGTCTCCAACCACGCTCCTTTGATCATGGAGCTCAAATCACTATGCCCCACATACTCACCTCGCAGATGGTGTCTTAACCCACTTTTATTAGCAGATTAGAACTGTAAAGAATTTATATCCAAACAAATCGATTTTTTTTTGAGACTAATACACCCTCAGAGGTTTCTGCAGGATTACTCTGGTAAATCCTCAAGGCTTTCTTAAGAGGAAATCAAGAACATGATAGGTGTCTAAGTGAGGCACTTCATAGGAAAAGACAGGCTCTACACTCAGAACTCAGCCTCTTGACAACAAAAGAAACAGAACAACTAATTTTTAAATCAAGACATCACTACTATGAACATGGAGAGAAGGCTAATAACCTCTTATCTTAACAAATCCAAAAGCAGGAAGTTCGCAGTGCAATCCCAGCAATCACCAACACAGACGGAGACAAAATCATTGACCATAAAAATAATGAACACCTTTAGAGTACTTTAAGTCCTTATATTCTACTGAATTTAAAGAAGACAAGGCACAACCTAATGCATTTGTGGATTCATTACAGATGCCACAACTAGATACTCTCAATGTATAGGAATTGGATAAACCTCTGGCACTATCAGAATTACTAGTCGCTATAAACTTACTTCAGAGTGGGAATGCATATGACCCTGATGGGTACCATGACAAATTTTATAAAAAATTCTTAACTCAGCTAGCTCCCCTTTTATTAGCAACATTTACAGAAGCTACAGACAATATAATTCTACCTCAAACTTTTCGCCAAGCATTAATTACCACTGGGCGGCACGGTGGTGCAGTGTAGCATTGCTGCCTCACAGTTAGGAGACCTGGGTTTGCTCCCTGCTTGGAGTTTGCATGTTCTCCCTGTGTCTGCGTGGGTTTCCTCCGGGCGCTCCGGTTTCCTTCCACAGTGCAAAGACATGCAGGTTAGGTGCATTGGCGATTCTAAATTGGCCCTAGTGTGTGCTTGGTGTGTGTGTGAGTGTGTGTGCCCTGCGGTGGGCTTGCACCCTGCCCTGGGTTTGTTTCCTGCCTTGCGCCCTGTGTTGGCTGGGATTGGCTCCAAAAGACCCCCGTGACCCTGTCGTTAGGATATAGTGGGTTGGATAATGGATGGATGGATTAATTACCATATTTCCTAAACAAAATAAGGACTAATTGTAATGTGCATCATACAGACCAATTTCACATCTGAATAATGATGTTAAGATACTCTTCAAAGTCCTAGCTAGAAGGATTGAAAAGGTGCTTCCTTCAGTAATATCATAAGACCAAACTGGATTTATTAAAGGCTGACACTTCGCTTCCAATCTTTGACGCCTGTTTAATGTAATATATTCACCCACAAAGTCAAACACCCCAGAGATATTATTATTGTTGGATGCAGAAAAAGCATCTGATATGGTTGAATGGAACTAACTTTTCACTTCATTGGAGAAAAGAGTTTGGCCTGAATATATGTGCATGGATCAAACTACCGTATGCCAATCCAGAAGCTTCAGTGTGTAGTAATAATATTAATTCAGACTACTTCAAACTAAAATGTTGTACCTACTACCTAACTATGTTTTGCAATTGCTGTTGAGCCACTTGCAGTTCACTGTCAAAATTTCTGAATTTCCCATCGGGATTAATAAAGTATCTATCTATCTATCTATCTATCTATCTATCTATCTAAAATGCTTATGAGATTATCAGAGAAGGACTTGAACAGAAAATGTTTCTATGTGCAGATGATGTAGTACTGTATATATCAGATCCACAAAACACTGTGCCTTCAGTCCTAACAGCACTAACAGAATTTCAAAAGATTTCTGGTGTCAGAATTAATTTGAATAAAAGTGTGCTCTTTCCAGTGAATTCTCAAGCACACAATATTAGATTGGACACTCTACCTTTTACTATAGCAGATCAGTTTAAATACCTAGGGGTAAATATCACAAGTAAACATAAAGCTCTTTATCAACAAAATGTTTCCATCTCTATGGAAAAAATTAACAAGACTTGCATAGATGGTCCACCCTTCATCTCACTTTAACTGGAAGGATTAACATTGTCAAGATGAATATCGTTCCTAAGCTTCTCTTTTATTTCAAAACATTCCAATATACATCAATAAATAATTTATAAAGAAATTAGATTCAACCATAACCTCATTTATTTGGAATTCTAAATATCCATGTATCCAAAGGGCGACCCTATAAAAACCTAAAGCAGAAGGTGGCATGGCTCTACCTAACTTTCAATTTTATTACTAGGCGGTGAATTTACAAGCTATAAAAACCTGGATATGACACAAATAGATGAACAGACACAGGCTTTGTCTGCAATAGGAATAAAATCCTGCAGCACTTCTTTATATTCTTTGCTTTGTACCCCAATAAGTACAAGTCATTGCCAATATACTAACAACACAATTGTGCTTCACTTACTCAGAATATGGAACCAATGTAGGAAGCACTTCAAGTAAGAGAAGCTTTATCTGTGGCACCACTGCACGAGAACTATCTTTTTCCACCCTCTCAAACATATGCAGTTTTTATGTCTGGAAATCATTTGGGATTAATTCACTTAGAGATCTGTACACAGACAACATCTTCACATCCTACAAACAATTACACTCCAAATTTAACTTTCCAGCAACATTTTTTTCACTACCTTTAAATTTAGAAACTTTGTTAAACAAAACCTGCCCAATTTTCTTCACCTCCCACCTACCTCTATTCTGAAAAAATATTTATCAGTCTTGAGGTCTCAAACAGCATTTCTGTAATATATAAAAACATTTTACAGTCCATCACTTTCAAAGATCCTAGAGGACAGTGGAAAAAGGATCTCTCACTCAACATATTAGAAAAGGAATGGAAGGTAGCAATGCAGAGAATTCACTCAAGCTCCATATGTGCAAAACATACAATTATTCAACTTTAAATTATATATTGAACACATCTGTCTCATTTAAAATTGTCCAAAATGTTTTCAGGGCAAGATCCAACCTGTGAACGTTGAAATCAAGTTCCAGCGTCACTAGGCCACATGTTTTGGGCCTAAAGTGGAGAAGGACAAACAAACTGTAATGGCTTTTACTACACTATTGGCACGTAGACTTATCTCGCTCAACTGGAAGAATCCTAGCTCTCCTCTTTTAAGTCAGTGGGTAACTGATGATATTTACTATTTGAAGCTGGGAAAAAATCAAATTCGCACTTAGAGGATCTGTACAAAACTTTTTCAAAACCTGGCAGGGTCTAATCAATAACATTTTAGAATAAGCTTTTAAATTGAGGAAGCAGATTCTTCCCCCTCTTGTTTTCCCTTTTTTTAATTCTATTTATTTTTACTCATTTATTAATTTATTTTTATACTGATTTTTGCTAGCTTAAAGTTTTATTCTGCTGGCCTCATAGGTGGAGTTTGATTTATTTTGAAACAAGTGTTGTAAAACTTGACTTATTTGTACGGAATTTTATTTGTTTAAAAAAAAAAACCTGACATTGTGGTAATTTAGTCTCCTGCTCTAACTGCCCTGTCAATGGATGACTTTACTTCTCCCTCTCCATTTTACAGTGAATTGTCTGCCTTGCAAGCTCAGGTCACTAATGGTTAGCCATTTTCTGTTAATGCTGTTGATACAGTTACTATATTTCTGATTACGAGATGAATTCAGTGTACAAAATGGTTATGTTTTCTGTGGTGCTCGCCTCATTGCTCCTTTCTCTCAGAGTCACATGTTGGTTGCATTCACTTGTCTATGTCACCAACGATATGTGTAAAGTAGACAGTGTGTGTGTGCCATCTCTATTGGTGGCCAGGTATAGACAACATGGTTAAAGTTCATGTTAAAAACTCTCAACTGTGTCAATATTCTCATCAGACAGCCAATTCCCTTTTCTACACCTGTGCCATTTCCAGCTGAACCCTGAGAGAAACTGGTAATAGACATGGGGGGTCTATTTGAAATAGCTGTCTGGAATTATAGTTATACACTAACCCTGACTGATTATCATTGCAAGTGGCCAGACGTTACCTTCACTGTTTCTATTTCCACTCAAAATGTCATACATTTCCTTATCTCAGTCTTACCAGATTCAGAAATCTACATACCCTTGTGTCAGACAACACCTGTCAATTCACATCTGCAGACTCTGCAGCCTTTCTGAACGCAAGTGATATAATATTCATCACATATACATCTCTGTATACCATCTGACTTAAAACAGGGCATTGAAAGTTTGCAATGTGATCTCAAAGGCTTCATTCAGTCTGTTATCTTACAAACAAATCCCTGGAGACCTGCACTCTCTCAGAATGTCGTCCAATGTACCATTCCACACCACATGCTATTACACCACATGTTTTCCTATTCATCATAGAAAATTACAAATACATCTCAATGTCTTTCCTCATCCTCTTCACTGCAAGGCTGATGATCTTCCTTCAAGGGAAAACAAAAACTTACACTGATGCTAGATGTGAAGTTCATAGCCCTCATTTCCAAAAAGGGGACAAGGTCCATCACAGCCTGGAGAAGTTCAAAAACATATCAGTCCTTGTAATTATCTGCCAATAGATGAGATGAAATGTCATTCCCCCACTTATCCAAGTCAAATGCACCTGTGGCAAAGAATGACAAAATGGACTTACCACTCAAACCTTCATTACCACCTACGCCTGAGGTTCCTTACAAGATACAAGAATAAAAGATTGGATGTGGCAAGAGTCTTCAAGAATAAATGAGGTGAAAAGATTCACCAAGGTACAGTAAGTCCAAGTGCAATGAGCAGATTTAACCATGCAAAGCACTTACTATCACTCAGAAAGCCAAGTCTTAGTATGGCTTGTAAGTCAATGGAGGATCAGGGCCAGGAGTCAAACCACAGAGCCCCAGACGTCTTTGCTGAATCTACTCAGAGCACAAAAAGAGAAACTGAATCTGAAGTCACAGAGGATATCGAGAGGAAGCCATGGCTGAATTTACCACAGCAACAGATCATAAATGGGCACGATTAGATGAAGACGTACATATTATACTGGATAGCAGCCTGGAAGGAGATGATACCAAGAAAATTAATGCCATGGTACAGGCTGTGTGTCAGGTATGTGTTGATGCCTTTGGCTTGAAGGAAGGTAAGACATTCAGGCTATCAGCAGGTCCCAGGAGGAGACAGTGAAAGGCTCCATAAGCTAAGGACACTCAAGCAAAAGTGTCAAAAAGCAGATGATGCAGAAAAGGAAGCCCTGAGCCAGCTAAGCTCTAAGGTAGGGCAGAGGAGGAGGATGTTGGGAGCATTCAATGATACAGAAATAATCCGGAAAAAGCAGAGAGAGGAGTAGCGACAGAGGAAAGCCTTTTACAAGAACCCCTTTCAGTTCATAGACAAACTCCTGGAAAAACCAAGAAGTGGGAAACTGGTGAGCTGTAAGGAAGAAGTAGAAGAGAAAGTAGCAGCAGCACATGGGGAACCCAGCAGGGAATGCCCTCTTCAATTACCAATTTTAAACCACACACCCCTTACAACACAGCAGATTTCACCAATGAAGAAGTAAGGGCAGTAGTGGAAAAAGCTCAAGCAGGATCTGCACCAGGACTATCGGGCACCATGTATAAGACGCAGTGGTGGACCGTCAGGGCCTGTAAGGCCTTCTCTGCTGGCCTAAAAAAATATCTGAATCACAAACTGATGTTAATTATATTTTGTCCATGAATACTTATTAAATAATTCCAAATAGTCTGTCCGCTTCCTTTCATAGCTTTTCCGATAGTTGTGCTGCTTCCAGACATGTATTTTCATATTAAAGCATTTAACCAATCACATTTCAGCCATCATTTGTTGCCAGGCAGGGTCAAAGTCAAAGAAGTCTTCCCGGAGGCCTTCACAATCCGTTCTGCAGGCCCTCTAACACAAAATAAATGTCGATTAAACTGTTGCTTCAACCAATCAGATTTTGAGTTGGTTTCACTAGGGCCCTCTAGCAGGTGTACGGCAACGTCACCGTATTCAGACCCATTGATTGGATAGAGAAGAGAGACACTCTAAAGGAACTGTTTCATCACATCCTGGAGCATCATGACGAGTATGATGAGGACACAGTGCACTGTGCTGATGGATTTAAAGCACGTCAGGATGATTTTGAGTTTTGATTTTTGCTTCACACATTCAATTTAATTTTTGAGTATTCAGACGTGCTCTTTTCAATACTACAGGACAAAAAACTGGATGTGCAGTTTTGTCTGGCTAGGGTAAAGGAGTTCTGTGACACTGTTGAGTGAGATAGAAGCTGATATGAGGAACTCTACGAGGCCACTGAACGCACCGCAGGCGCTCCGAGCACACGAAGCACTTTTTGATCTGTCTCGGCTAAAAACAGAACTAACTGTAATGTATGCCATGGATGATTTTGCAGGAAAATCTCCCACTGATCTCCTTGACTTCCTTCATCAGAAAAATCTGAATGAGAGCATCATGGGGCAGCTGTACACATTGGTATGTTTGGTGGTGAGCATTCTCTTGTCCACTGCTTCTGTCAAGCGGACATTTTCAGCCTTAAAGCACATTAAAACTTATGCCAGAAATACGACAGGGCAGGTTCGACTTTCAGCATTAGCTTCGATGGCGATAGAAAGGGACTTCGTGATGGAACTGAAGCGCACGGATAATCTGTACGACAGAGTAATTGAACTGTTTTTGAGGAAAGAGAGGAGGATGGATTTTGTTTACAAATAATCCGAATTTTTGGTGAGTAAAATGTTGCAATTTTCCTAAATAATATTGCAAGTTTATGAGTTTTTATTGATGTTTTTTATGTGTGTCGTGGCTGTAGCTGCAGTAGAAAGGAACTTGTTCACCCCTGGTTTGTCTGTTCAATAAAGGCATTTATTGTGACTACAGGAGTTATCTGTCTGCGATGCAATGGCACTTTATACTGTATTTCTGCATATTAAGATGGTTTTTATAACCATAAATTAGTTTTTGAGGGGCGGGTTGATTCAGACGGAGCACTACTGAAGGCCTAGACGTGAAATGCACGGTCCACCACTGATAAGACGTACAAAAACTGTCCACAGGCTCTGAGTAGGATATCTAAGCTGTTGTAGGCACTCTGCCAGTGTTCAAAGCTGATGTTCCTACTTTTTCTTTCAGAGCGATACTTTGTTCCTAAAGAACTGAATTTGGCAGGATTGACCACTTCAGAGAAATCTCACTGCTAGATGTCAAAGGGAAAATACCCTTATTGCCACAACATGAACAATTGATAGGTCTTCAAAGCACATCGTATTGAACCTCTATGAATGTCTCAAGGAAGGGACATTTTGGAGGAAGTAAAAAATGAAACTATATTTCTGTTTATGAAGTGAAGTTATTAATAATAAAATGAAATATCAATTAAAGTAATCTATCTGATTTTATAATGCAGATTCTAACAGAGGTTGTAACTTCACCATTTATTGTGATTGACACTGAAAGTGAAGCTTCTCTGTGTAGTTGCAGCAGCTCGGTTTCCACAGCGTCCTGTGACTTCACCCCTGCTGGCTCCCACATCCACTGGAGAACTTTAAGGGGCTCCAGACTGATAAGAGAGGACACGGTCATTGAGTTGACATATCACAAAAATGTTTTTTTGTTTTCTTACTCGAGGTTCACAACTGGAGTTCAGCTTCTGAGTCTATTGTTAGGTTTCTAAAAGCTCAGATGTTTGTTGACCTTCACATGGAGATCATGTCCTTTAAGTGTTCAAATGAGTGACACACCTAAGAATGCTGTCTCCTTACTCAGCTCTTGTCATTTTTTTATTTTAACGTCCTCTCTGTTTTGTTTCCACAGTCCTAGCCTGCTGAGAGCTCACCTGAACTTTGGTGAAAGGAGCCTTTAGAAGAAACAAGCAGTTATTTAAACCACAAAATCTAAAGATGAGTGAAGACGGCTTGTGTGAGAAGTTTGTGTCAATGATCTCCAGGAAAAGAAGATCAGATGAAGACATTGCTGCTCTGTCTGGTGAGAAAAACTCGGTGACTTTCTCCTTGAATTTCAAAATCTTCATCCAGAACAGTTTTAATGGCACACACTTTATTTACAAAACCAAATTCCTTGTATGTGTGTGTTATAATTATTTTTTGGTGCATTATTTGCTTTGTGAATGTTGAGTGTGTGGACTGCTGACTTCTATCACTCAAATATATAAAGTGAATTGGAGTGTTTATCATGAAACTGCTGACTGTGTTGGATTCTTGCTGTTTGTGTTTTAATCTTTGTGACTTCACATCTGATTGCCACTGAGCAGTGATTTTACAACTCCATAGTTGAATGTTGTTTAAATGTTCCATATGTGCTGTTAACAGTAAGTTCATGTCATGTTAGTGTGCTCTTTTATTATCACTCTTTTACTTTTCTGCTCTTGGTGCTTCTGCAGTGTTCCTTAAAAGACACACATGAAACACCACAGCTTTCAGATGAGAACAACCTTTAAAAACACAGCCCTTCACAAAAGCAGACCTCAGTGCGAGCTCAGCGTGACGCCATCAAAGAGGGTCCGGAGTCGGGGGGGCTTTGTGCTGTCTCTTTCTATAGGTAATCCACATAAGAAGAGCACAGCATATCAAGCAGGATTACTTGGACATTTTAAAGCACTCTCATTTGGTTTTCCTTTCACCCGTTCTGTTTCTTTTTGTGTTACCTGTCTGTCTGTCTTTTCTATAAAATAAGGGGCGACTTTTCTCAGGTTACAAATGAAGCGACTGAACTCACTACAAGTAATGCTGCACTGTAACGACTTTAAAGTATTGTTTACTGATCTTTAGGTTATCACAGTTCATTTTGAAGATGTTTATACAGAACATCGTATAAAAAATATATAAAGTGAATTGGAGTGTTTATCATGAAACTGCTAAGAGTAGGCTACAGTTACAGGTATGGCTAGATAAGAAATAAACTCAAAAAAATAAACACACCTGCTATGAGTGTGGTGTGCTGACTAGTGAGTGTGGTGGGCCCGACTTCAGTCAAGTGTAATGTCTGACATCAGATGGTAAGCAAACCTCACTCTCAAAAATGTACTGCAGCTGAACTAAAGATTTGTAATTTAAATTCTGAAAGCCTTCATTTGCATAACCATAGCAAGTCAGGGACAGTTACAAGACCCTCTCATGATATCAGTCGTGCAGTTTGACATCCGCAGTGACTCAGTCAGACTGCTCTGAGATTCACCCTGTTATACGCCCGGACTCTTCTGTATATTTGCGAGAGCTGACAATCAATGTGCCCTCATCCACAAGTAAAAGACATACAATGAGACTGCAAATAAAGAAGGAAAGAGGTGCTTGTGTTGTGCTTATCACACCAGCAGAGAATGGAGAAAAGAAAAAGAAAGGACTAAGATTATTGCAGAACTTGCCATACTAAGACACCAGGTATCACATTGTTGGCTTTCAGAATGTGGCACATGTCACTCACAATACTTTGGAAATGGGAAACTGTGCTAAAATGTATATGAGTTGTGTATTTTGCCATCCCCCTGCAATGTCCTGCTCAAGGCGACAAGATCCAACAACTGCAGTCGTTAGGCTTGATATAGTATGTGTTTGTATAAATATATATATATATATATATATCTGTCCAAGATATGTGTGTGTATGTGTGAAAAAGGTTTCTGGACCACTGAGGTAATCCTGTATACTTGAAACAGTTGTCAGAAAGCTACATATATAGTATGGAAATGAGTTATAGAAATAAATATTGTGGCTCAGGGGGAGGCTGCACACCTGTGTTGAAGCAAAGAACTGGAGGGACTCACCTTGATGTCCTTCTCAAAGACACTGTACACAACTAGAGTGGTGATGGAGGAGACTCCAGTCCAGACAGCTAGTGGTTTATGGTCAGATATAAGCACAAGGCGAGTGCTCAAAACCGTCTACCATTGTCAACAGAATTATTAATGTCAGGCATTTCAGAGCACCTTGTAGATTAAGATGTCATGTCTGATACCTGACACCCTCAGCAGGACTGAAGACCCAGTGGGTCTGCTCTAACTGAACTACCAGAGAGAAGAGAAGAGTAAAAACTGACAGACATACAGCAACCTGTTCAGCTCTATTACCATCCCAACAATGAAGCATAAGACCACCCTGAGCAGATGTGTAAGCTCCTGGCCAAACTGGGAGTGAATCCAATTGTCATTGTCATAAAAATGTTCAGTGGGTCTTGCATGTAATTCAAAATAAGCAATAAAAGGTTAACAGAAGGTGAACTGTTGCAAGAGTTCACGCTATAGCCTTATGACCTAATCGCTGTATAAACACTTTTTTTTAATGAGTTTTAAGCACTCATTGGTTTGGAGGAAATGTTCAGAGTAGGAATAGTTGAAAAGTCCTACCGATTCAGCTGTCCTGAATCCCCCCATACACTACAGAAGGCAGTTGCCAAAGGTCCAAGGGGATTGGGTTAAGACAGTCGTTGATGGTCATGGTGTGGATGACTGTTGGACAAACTAGGATGTTGTTCACCTTTAAAGAAAAATTTCAACATTTTTCAAGTCAATTTTATTTCTTCACAGTCATTCTATATCTTAGTTTGCCACATTAAATTGCACTCTAAAGTGAAGCACATTTTATAAACCTGAATAAATATGTACCCCATTCTTGCCTTTTATAATGGAGGTGAAGAGTACTGGTGTCCTAAAGTGAAAAATAGCCCTAAAACTTACCGAATACGTCCACTATGAAGTGGCAAAGGTTTCAGTTTAAACAAACACGACTTTTCCATTTCTGGAGAATGATCGTCACAACAATCTGCTTCATATAAATAGAACAGCCTTCTCAATGTTAGTTCAGTTGTGGACCCCGATCTTTTAAGACATGTTTTCTTTTTGCCTCTGCTTATTTTTGATATACAGTATATATATATATATATATATATATATATATATATATATATATATATATATATATATATATTATATATATATATATATATATATATATATAATATATATATATTATATATATATTGTGAGCAGGGGGGCTGATCGCAACCCTAGAGGATACAAGCGCTCCTCTAAAAAACATTGAAAGACTACCTTCACATTGCTCTCTTACTTGCTGGGCTTACTTGTGGCTGCTCTGTCGCGCAATATGATTCACATACTTAAAATCCCAAACAGCACCTATTGATTTTTTGATTGTTTGCTTTTCTCTCTCTCTCTCTGACATTATCTGCTCCTGATGCGCACTCCTTTGAAAAGGAAGATATGTTTGCATTCTTTTAATTGTGAGACGGAACTGTTATCTCTGTCTTGTCATGGAGAACAGTTTAAACTTTTGAAAAAGAGACAAATGTTCATTTGCAGTGTTTGAATAACGTTCCTGTCTCTACAACCTCCTGTGTTTCTGTGCAAATCTGTGACCCAAGCATGACAATATATATAAATATTTATATATATTGGCTGTGTAAGCCTGTGCTGTAAAAAGCACGGGTACTAGAAATTATTGAAATCATAAGAAAAAAATTGAAGTGTCAAGATGTCAAATAATTGAAAGTTTCTTCGGATGTTTCCTTTTGCCAGTGTGCTCGCCTTGCTTGTGGCAGGAGGAAAAGTAAAAGGGACACTGTTTCCCGATGTGCTCGCCTTGCTTCTGTATTAACCGCTAAGTGAGTGACTCTTTCTTTTAGGTTTTGTTTTGCCGGTGTGCTCACATCGCTTGCGTATCTTCGGAGTTGGAGACCTTATCCCGATTTCACAGCTCACTTCCAGGCCGGACAGACACCCACATTTATATAAGATATATATACAGTGGAACCTCGGTTCACGAACGTCTCAGTACACGTACAAATCAGTTTACGACCAAAACTTTTGACTCTGTTCATGACCACACACTCGGTATATGAACAAGCCAGTTTCCCTTTCGGTTTGTGTGCGGCGATGATTTCTGCACGTGTTGCATTGTTCTTGGTCCGACATGCGTGCGTGCTTTCGCTGTGAACTCTTTGTGCTCTATTTCATTTACCTTTCGGTTTGTACGCGCCAATTACTGTATTTAAGCACGTG
This sequence comes from Erpetoichthys calabaricus, assembly GCF_900747795.2. Classification (NCBI taxonomy): domain Eukaryota; kingdom Metazoa; phylum Chordata; class Cladistia; order Polypteriformes; family Polypteridae; genus Erpetoichthys; species Erpetoichthys calabaricus. The sequence continues at coordinate 10,658 of NW_026261621.1, read as the reverse complement.
TTCAGCCTCTCCCTGTTCATTGTTCTCAGTCAGACGTGCGTGCTTTACTTGTGAACTCTTTGTGCTTTACAGTATTTCGTGTGCTTTTGCAGTTAACTGTGGCTTCTAAGCACTGTAACCTCCTCTCCACTCAGTTCCTCCTCACTTCATGCCAGAACTCGACTCATGCAAGGTTAGTTTTCTTGGTGGTTTATGGTTAGTTTTTGTTTTATGGATTTTTCAGATGTTCATTTTTCGTTTCGTAGAGTGAATTGTTACAATGTTACTTTTCTTGGTTGTTTATTAAGTTACGGATTTTTCAAATGTTAATTTTTTTTCCCTGCGATTGGGTTGTAAGGCTATTAGCGTGAACTCCTGCAATGTTACTTTCTTGGTTGTTTGTGGTTGGTTTTTAAATAAAGTTCGGATTTGTTCAAATGTTCCTTTTTTTCCCCTGTGCTTAAAACTCATTAAAAAAAAAGTGTTTATACAGCGATCGGGTCATAAGGCTATAGCGCGGACTCTTGCAATGTTAGTTTTCTCTGTTGTTCAAGGTTTTCTCAGTGTTATTCAATGTTTTTACATTTAGTTTACTATTACGTTGTGCATTCTATGGTGTAATTAACTATATTTGTGCTTAAAAATCTAAAAATATATTTACATACAGTTCGTACCGTCTGGAACGGATTAATTGTATTTACATACAATCCTATGGGGGAAATTGCTTCGGTTCACGACCAAATCGGTTTATGACCAGAGTTTTGGAACGAATTATGGTTGTGAACCAAGGTACCACTGTATATATAAAACATTTATAAGAAAATCTAAACAAAGCACACAGCAGCCTTATTGGTCTCAACTTGTTGTTTGTAATATCATTTAAATGGCGGTGCACATGTGCCTGATTCTTATGCCTCCCTGTACAGTGAGCAGCGTAGCACACTGAGCAAACCTTCGTCACACATAACACATATAACTTGTTAAAAAATAAAAATGTGATATCTGTCTCTTTTATGAAGCAATAACAGAAAGCGCTCCAACTTTCAAATTAGTTAATTACAATTAATAATCAGTCAAATCAAATCAGTTGATTACAAACTGCCTGAAGGACCCTGAGTTGCCTTGAAAGCTGGCATATTGTAATCTGTTCAGTTAGCCAATTAAAGGGGTCATTTTGCTTGACTTCTCATTGCATTCCTAATGGCTGACACGATACAACACCCTACTAAATCAGTTAACTAAGTCACATCTGAATGTTACGCTATGCCTACTAAAACAAGCACCAAGATGGAAAGACAAGACAAACACAGAATGGGAGATAAGGTCTGTAATGTGAGTGTATATTTTACAACAGATCTTAGTCTTCTAACTTCTTAAAATAGGAAAGTGTTAATTTTACCACAATTAAAACACACAGAGAAACAGACTTAAAAAAATAAGATTTTCTGCCATTTAGATGTTTTTAATGGTATATGTGTTTTTTTTTTCTTGAAGATGACTGACTTAATAGCTGATTTAGACATCCTGGAAACGACATTACAGATACCATCAAAAGATGAATGGCTTAATCCCAATTCAGTTATGGGTTTAGAAGAGTCGGGTATAGAAAATGGACAAATGGAAGAATAGACTAACATCACAGTGTGATTTACTCTGCATTGAAAGGTGCAATGAAAAATGATTTTCTGTTCACTTCATTATCCTGCTGCTTAGAATACCTAAAATGCCAACACCACAATAGCTTGAGTGTGATTTACAGATGGTCACATGCTTCTCTAACTTTAACGCAACTTCCACATCAAGTTTGTGTTTTATAAATCCCAAATTCTGTTTAAGAAATGTGAATCTGAAAACACGTGAGAGACAGAGACCCCATTTGACTCCTGAACACCTTTACCTTTAAATGATCTTCTAGTTTATTACTAATATAAATGTGTAGCTAACTAAAGTTGTACCACTAAATGGCGAGTGGCAGACTTGTTAGTGCCCTTTAGTCCCTCATATGAAGGATTCATTAAGCCAACAACAACAAGGTGACTTTAAAAATCACCTAACATACAAAAGAAGCACTGCGGTCAATTGTCTAAAGAACGGGGGGCTTGTTCTTCAAGAAGTCCAAACTTATTATGAAAATGACCACAAAAGCCAACTCTGCCAATTGTGCCTCATCTTCACCACTGATGAGTGTGCATTTTGATTGGCTGAGAGATAACATGAAAAATAGGAGGACAAGTGGGTTGGATGCATCAGCATCACATGACATTGAACTGCACTCACTGCACTCTTCAAATGTGGAAACAGCCAACCAGCAGCACCTCCATAATTAAATATAAACTGACAGGCAGATCCTGTGATGTCGCTATTTCAGTTCAGTTCAGTTTATTTTGTCTGTCACTCTTCATGGAGTGCAGGCTCAGAGTGCTGTAACAAGTTCACAGGTTAAACACAATTATAAACTTCACAAAATCATAATGCACACACATACACTGATGAAAGAGTTGGGGTGTTAAAGTTGTAAATAAAAAACATTTACTGCTGGAGCAAAAGTTGGTTGTGATGTGCGCCAGTAGCTCTACTCTTGTTTAGGACAAGTTGGCATTGTCCCGTTTGGCTTGTTATTCTGTGACACACAAGGCCTGATAATTCATCAGAATAGAAGAGGAGCAGAAAGCCGACTACACTACCACCACCTGAACAGTAAAATGAGGGGCAAAACTGCGGCTCTACCATTGTGGTCATCTGAGTCATCTGAGAATGAAGACATAATTCAAGGATCAGCTAACATGTTTGTGGAGACGCCTTCACACAACAAGGAACCCAAAAGGACATTCATGGTTTAGGCTTGAAACCCCAAACTGAACTCTGGTTAAATCTGATAGACAAAATTAAGCACCAGATCTGTAACTGCCCCTCCTTTAACCGTCACCTTATCGTGGTGGAGGGGTTTGCGTGTCCCAATGATCCTAGGAGCTCTGTTGTCCAGGGCTTTATGCCCCTGGTAGGGCCACCCAAGGCAAACTGGTCCTAGGTGAGGGATGAGACAAAGAGCGGTTAAACAAACCTCCTATGAAGAAAAACCATTTTGGACGGCGTTCTCCCTTGCCCGGACGCGGGTCACCGGGGCCCCACTCTGGAGCCAGGCCTGGAGGTGGGGCTCGATGGCGAGCGCCTGGTGGCCGGGCCTGCACCCATGGGGCTCGGCCGGGCAAAGCCCGAAGAGGCAACGTGGGTCCCCCTTCCCATGGGCTCACCACCTATGGGAGGGGCCAAGGAGGTCGGGTGCAGTGTGAGTTGGGTGGTGGCCGAAGGCGGGGACCTTGGCGGTCCAATCCTCGGCTACAGAAACTGGCTCTTGGGACGTGGAATGTCACCTCTCTGAAGGGGAAGGAGCCTGAGCTAGTGCGCGAAGTTGAGAGGTTCCGGCTAGATATAGTCGGGCTCACCTCGATGCACAGCTTGGACTCTGGAACCAATCTCCTTGAGAGGGGCTGGACTCTCTACTACTCTGGAGTTGCCCCCGGTGAGAGGCGCCGAGCAGGTGTGGGTATACTTATTGCCCCCCAACTTGGAGCCTGTACATTGGGGTTTACCCCCGTGGACGAGAGGGTAGCCTCCCTTCGCCTTCGGGTGGGGGGACGGGTCCTAACTGTTGTTTGTGCGTAGGCACCGAACAGCAGTTCGGAGTACCCACCCTTTTTGGAGTCCCTGGAGGGGGTGCTAGAGGGCATACCTTCTGGGGACTCCCTCGTTCTGCTGGGAGACTTCAATGCTCACGTGGGCAATGACAGTGAGACCTGGAAGGGCGTGATTGGGAGGAATGGCCCCGCTGATCTGAACCCGAGCGGTGTTTTGTTATTGGACTTCTGTGCTCGTCACGGATTGTCCATAACAAACACCATGTTCAAGCATAGGGGTGTTCATATGTGCACTTGGCACCAGGACACCCTAGGCCTCAGTTCGATGATCGACTTTGTGGTCGTGTCGTCGGACTTGCGGCCACATGTCTTGGACACTCGGGTGAAGAGAGGGGCGGAGCTGTCAACTGATCACCACCTGGTGGTGAGTTGGCTTCGATAGTGGGGGAGGATGCCGGTCAGGCGTGGTAGGCCCAAACGTGTTGTGAGGGTCTGCTGGGAACGTCTGGCAGAGCCCCCTGTCTGAAGTAGCTTCAACTCCCACCTCCGGCAGAACTTCGACCACATCCTGAGGGAGGTGGGGGACATTGAGTCCGAATGGGCCATGTTCCGTGCCTCTATTGTTGAGGCAGCTGACCGGAGCTGTGGCTGTAAGGTGGTCGGTGCCTGTCGTGGCGGCAATCCCCGAACCCGCTGGTGGACACCGGCGGTGAAGGATGCCGTCAAGCTGAAGAAGGAGTCCTACAGGACCCTTTTGTCCTGTGGGACCCCGGAGGCAGCTGATAGGTACCGGCAGGCCAAGCGGAATGCGGCTTTGGTGGTTGCTGAGGCAAAAACTCGGGCGTGGGAGGAGTTTGGGGAGGCCATGGAGAATGACTTTCGGACGGCTTCGAGGAGATTCTGGTCCACCATCCGGCGTCTCAGGAAGGGGAAGCAGTGCAGTGTCAACACTGTATATGGTGGGGATGGTGCGCTGCTGACCTCGACTCGGGACGTTGTGGGTCGGTGGGGGGAATACTTCGAAGACCTCCTCAATCCCATTAACATGCCTTCCAATGAGGAAGCAGAGCCTGGGGACTCAGAGGTGGGCTCCCCCATCTCTGGGACTGAGGTCACCGAGGTGGTCAAAAAACTCCTTGGTGGCAGGGCCCCGGGGGTGGATGAGATACGCCCGGAGTTCCTCAAGGCTCTGGATGTTGTAGGACTGTCTTGGCTGACACGCCTCTGCAACATCGCATGGACATCAGGGACAGTGCCTCTGGATTGGCAGACCGGGGTGGTGGTCCCCCTCTTTAAGAAGGGGGATCGGAGGGTGTGTTCCAACTACAGAGGGATCACACTCCTCAGCCTCCCTGGAAAAGTCTATTCAGGGGTCCTGGAGAGGAGGGTCCGTCGGATAGTCGAGCCTCGGATTCAGGAGGAACAGTGTGGTTTTCGTCCTGGTCGCGGAACAGTGGACCAGCTCTACACCCTTAGCAGGGTCCTGGAGGGTGCATGGGAGTTTGCCCAACCAGTCTACATGTGTTTTGTGGACTTAGAAAAGGCATTCGACCGTGTCCCTCGGGGAATCCTGTGGGGGGTACTCCGAGAGTATGGGGTACCAGCCCCCCTGATAAGGGCTGTTCAGTCCCTGTACGATCAGTGCCAGAGCTTGGTCCGCATTGCCGGCAGTAAGTCGAACCCGTTTCCAGTGAGAGTTGGACTCCACCAGGGCTGCCCTTTGTCACCGATTCTGTTCATAACTTTTATGGACAGAATTTCTAGGCGCAGCCAGGGTGTTGAGGGGGTCCGGTTTGGTGGGTTCAGGATTGGGTCACTGCTTTTTGCAGATGATGTTGTCCTGTTTGCTTCATCAGGCCGTGATCTTCAGCTCTCTCTGGATCGGTTCGCAGCCGAGTGTGAAGCGGCTGGGATGAGAAACAGCACCTCCAAATCCGAGACCATGGTCCTCAACCGGAAAAGGGTGGAGTGCCCTCTCAGGGTTGGTAGCGAGATCCTGCCCCAAGTGGAGGAGTTCAAGTATCTCGGGGTCTTGTTCACGAGTGAGGGAAGAATGGAGCGTGAGATCGACAGGCGGATCGGTGCGGCATCCGCAGTAATGCGGGCGTTGCATCGGTCTGTCGTGGTGAAAAAGGAGCTGAGCCGCAAGGCGAAGCTCTCAATTTACCAGTCGATCTATGTTCCTACCCTCACCTATGGTCATGAGCTATGGGTAGTGACCGAAAGAACGAGATCGCGAATACAAGCGGCTGAAATGAGTTTCCTCCGCAGGGTGTCTGGGCTTTCCCTTAAAGATAGGGTGAGAAGCTCAGTCATCCGGGAGGGGCTCAGAGTAGAGCCGCTGCTCCTCCGCATCGAGAGGAGTCAGATGAGGTGGCTCGGGCATCTGATCAGGATGCCTCCTGGACGCCTCCCTGGTGAGGTGTTCCAGGCACGTCCAACCGGGAGGAGGCCCCGGGGAAGACCCAGGACACGCTGGAGGGACTATGTCTCTCGACTGGCCTGGGAACGCCTTGGGATTCTCCCGGAAGAGCTAGAAGAAGTGGCCGGGGAGAGGGAAGTCTGGGCATCTCTGCTCAAGCTGCTGCCCCCGCGACCCGACCTCGGATAAGCGGGAGACAATGGATGGATGGATGGATGGATGGATGGATGGATCTGTAACTGGAAAGGACTTTGATTCAATTTGATCACCAGAGGCTGCTGTTTCCCTTAAAGTCAGGTATGAGCATTTCTTTTGGAGCAGGAAGCTGACCACACTATGGTGACCAAGACAGCTGTAATCTCTGAGCTTTGGAGATCAGAGCTCATTCAGTGTGTCGAAGATCCACTCCTCCAAACCTGAGCTTTGTGGTCAGTGATTGAGTGTCTTCTTAATCATCTTGTTGAATTAGTGCCCCCCTCTTGAAGTGATATTACTAACTGAGCATACCACACTGGCCATCAGAGAGTTGTAGAACATGTAAAGGATGTCACTACTCATATTAAAGGAGCAGAGTCTGCTCAGTAAAAAGTGCCCTTTCTTATATACAGCAGCTCCACTGTGTTATGAGTCCAGTCCATCCTGTCATTGATGTTATTCCGTCATATTTACTGTGTGAACAGATGAGCCCACTAGTTAGGACTGAAAGAGGTGGTCATGTCAGACTGAATTCTCATCCCTGAGCCTCCAACCGGCATCTCTGAATTTTCATCTTTTCTCTTTCCATTTCAGGTTTAAAGCACAAGTTTCCTAGAGTAATACAAACCTTCTCTCATGAGGACCTCCTCAAGATCACAGAGTACTACAAGCCCTACCTGGCTTATGTGATTCACTATGACATCACGAGTATCCTGCAGAACCTGGCCACCAAGAACATCCTCACCAACGATGAGGCCAAGGTAGGTGGGTCAGTACAAGGCACAGAGAACTTAGCAGAGATGGTGAGCTCAGGAGAATCATCTGAGACTGTCTGAGTCTCCATAGCAGGTCTTTCTGTTATTGTGAGGTCATCAGACCCTACTGACTACTCTGTTCTGCTCCCCCAGTGGTCTTTTTTAAACTAGCCCTCTTGTCACCCACTTGTCTTTCAGAGATTCAAAGCCAAAGAAGAGGGTCAGGGGCAGTCAGGTGTGGAGTCCTTCATCAGTGACATAATGAAGATGGACAGTGTGGTGCTGGTGAGCCTGTGGGAGGCGCTGGCTGAAGAACTTGAGAGATTTCCATCACCAAACATGACAAGAATACTGAAGGAGGTGACAGAGGGCGGTGAGTTAATGGGGTCTTGAGAGAGAGCAAAACAATGAATGTGTAGAAATCACAAAAGGAAACAAAGTGAGAGTCACAAGAACACAAAACACAACCTTACTGTCTGTAGGCCACTGGACACACATGGCTGTCAGGTCTGTCACTTACACCAAGACGCCTGATTGTTGGCCATCAATGCCAACACTTCCTCCAGTTCCCCTCAATTTCTCTTTTAAGTTTTTATTAAAGTCTTTAAAGGGGTCAGTGGTCCTACCATATTTTTAGTAACTGGTGTGCTACTGTCACCTATGTGCCACCTGTCATGACCGCACATTTGACTGACATGTCGCCCTTTCTACACTTTATAAGCCTACTCCTACAGCCCACCAGGATGATTAGTAATAATATTTTCTTTTTCTTTACTTTAACAGGAAGCCACAGATTCTGTTGTTTTTTGATGCCACTGATGTCGCTGTGTGTAAACATGAGCTTTAGAAGCCCCCAGATGTCCACACTCATACTCATCATGTTTGTTTTTTCAGACATTTCTCCCTCAGATCCCCATGAAGTTTGTTGTTCCCCTGAGGTCTCAGTAAAGAGTCCCTGCTCTCCACATTGTCTCCTGCTCTCCGCAGCATGATAAACACACAATATGTCTGCTGTTCCTAATACTGCTTGGTGTGTCATTGTCTTGGTCTTCTTTCCTGGACAGTTAATTGCAGACTCCCAGTATGGACACACATTGGTGATTTGTTCTTTACTTTTAGACGTTAAGTCTTCATTGTGGCCAGACAAAGTGCACCTTCATTTTTGATATTTTTCTGATTGTAAACCTCACTGTGTACTTCTGTATACTTTTGTTAATCTTCCCCTTTACTGCTGTAACTGACTCTTCTTGTTGTCTCACCAGGACCAGACCTCTTGATGAACATTCAGGCCAGTCTCCAGCCCACTCCTATTGATGATGATATTAAAGGTAAGCCACTGGTCTTGTGTCTCCAGTCATCAGCTCCTCCAGGACTCTGCTCCTCAGTTAGAACAATTGTGATGAGATCAGGCCATTCATCTCAATAAGCTCACTAATTTTATTCAATATTTTTCAAAATAACTGTCAGCTTTTGAAGGGTCCTATAGTCCACACTTTTTCCTTGTGTCTGTTGTTCTCTTTCTGGAGAAAAATGTTAACATCTGTGTGATCCATCTAAAATAATAAAGTGCATCTACCATAGAAATTACTTACATAACGTTAAAAACTTAATTTATGACACCTTCATCTTCCTCTGTTTAAGCGGAAAAGGTTCAAGTCCTTCAGTCTCTCCTCATAGTGCAGACCTCTCAGTCCTGAATCAGCCTTGTTGATCTTCTCTGGACTTTCTTTAGTGCTGCAACAGACTTTATGTGTCCAAAGATCAAAACTGCACACAACACTCCAGATGAGGTCTCCCTAGTGTGTCATAAAGCTTTAGTATAACCTAATGTGACTTGTGCTCCACATGGGGGCGCTGTATATAACTTGGCATTCTGCTAGCCTTATTCATGGCTTCTGTCCACTGTCTTGATGTAATAATGATCATTTTACTACAATTCCCAGGCCTTGCCAGTGTCTGATCATTTATTTTATATTAAAAAGAGCATCACCCCCAACACTGACCCCTGAGGGACACCACTGTTAATGTGATCAAGTTCTGATAAGGTTCCTCTCCTCAGATCTCTTTGCTTCTTGTGTTTGAATCAATTCTCTACCTATAGACAGACTGTGCTTTTTATTCTTTTACACGTATCTTGTCTGCTTTTGTTGCTTCCTCTTATAATTTCACCTCACTAGTGAGACATGATCTCCTCATCTAAATCCATGCTGACTTTTCACTGGCACTCCTGTTCTTCACATGTGCTGCTGTGATCCAGTGATCATGATGACTTCAGTTGCTCATACATCATGAAGATCTCTGAGAGGCTGATACTGAAACAGCTTTAACTTCTGGTTTCAGAACATCTCATTCTTCTGCAGTTTGCCTATCAGACACATGCAGGTGTTGAGGATGCTCTGATCTCCATGCTCCAGAGAGTCTACTCCCACTTGGACAAAGCTGGCATCACAGTCAGCATAATATTCTTTGATTTATCCGGTATCTTTAACACCATTCTGCCTCATTGATTGGGCATAAAGCTCAAGACTTTGCATCTTGATGCCCCCACAATCTCCTGGATCACAGACTACCTAACCAATAGATAGCAGTTTGTGAGGCGGAGGGACTGTGTGTCAGAAATGGTGGTGTGAAACACTGGAGTACCTCAGGGAACTGTTCTGCCTCCCTTCCTGTTTACTTTTGCCACATACAGAAATTCTCAGATGACTCCTCCATCATAGGCTGCATTACTAACAGAAACGAGTCGAAGTACAGGAGGCTTGTGGAGGACCTTGTCATGTGATAAAAGAAGAAACCGCATGTGGCCCAGATGATTTAAGATACAGAGTTATGTTGTCCTCCACCATTTGTAAGGTTAGCTGAGTTAATGTTCAGGTAATTAAAGCCCTCCATGACTGTAAAATCCCCCTTTAAACTGGTGTTTGTTAATATTATAAAAGAATGTAAATTGATGTCATTAGGTGGTCTGTAACACACTCCAAATACGAGGCCTTGATCCCTAATGCTGTCTCATTGTACCAAACATCCTCACTAAGCTGTGGCTCACCGTCTAATTGAAGACGCTTTACATTTAAATTGTGTTTTATATACATGGTGACTCCCACACCTTTGCAATCAACATCTTTTATGAAGAAGGGGCCTGAGTTTACTCATAAGCCAATAAAGGGGTCATTTTGCTTTACTTCTCACTGCTGCTGTCTTCTTCTATAATACGTTACCGTGGCTGTTCGTTTGTCTGTCCAGGATTTTAAATCACCTGTAGCTCGCAAACCATTTGACCTCCATCCATCCATCCATCCATCCATCCATCCATTTTCCGACCCGCTGAATCCGAACACAGGGTCACGGGGGTCTGCTGGAGCCAATCCCAGCCAAAACACAGCGCACAAGGCAAGAACCAATCTTGGGCAGGGTGCCAACCCACCGCAGGACACAAACATTTGACCTATTGTCCTGAAATTTGATACACATATACTATGTGGCGTCTACTATCCACTTTCGGGTGATGATTGACCTCCAAGGTTATTCCTCTTTTTATTTTATTTTATTTTATTGTAGAATCAACTCTCAGCAGCAGCCAGCAGGGCAGCCATGTGGCGCATGTGTACGGGCGCCGTTTTCAATTCCTACCCCCTTCGCCGTCACTTCCCCTACCTCTTCATATCTTAAATC
>NW_026261620.1:32500-57067 GCF_900747795.2 Erpetoichthys calabaricus | reverse complement strand
ACAGAACGGTGACTCCATTAAAATGAAGCAGTCTGAGATAACTGGGGTCCAGTAGTCAAAGAAAGGAAAGCAAGAAATGACACTTCACATGTCACTCACAGCAGAGGACAACATCATGTTCCTAAGGTAAGAAGCTGGGAGACATGCTGAGTTCCTGTGTGACAGCGGGAACATCAGTCCTCTGATGTCACCACTTTATGAAGAGGGGTGTTGAACTTCACAAAGATGATCACTTGGAGTGGCTGTCCCTATGGCATGAAGGACAGAGTCTTACTGCAGAAAGGTGAGTGGGCTGCTGTGCTCCTCCGTAATCCAGAAGTTGGTACATCATCAAAATCTTCATGGTCTCCAATAAGACCAGAACCAGATGTGAAACACATAACAGTGTGTGATGTCCAGACACCCCTGCATGAAGCAGAAGACCACAAACAGGCTGTGGTACTAGGGCCTGATGTGAACGAGAGTGTCTTGTGCCCAGAGATACCACTACATGAAGAGGAGGGCAGCAAACCACAGAGTGTGGTACCTGAGGAACATCAGATTGAGTCACAGGAACAGAAGACATTTACCAAACGAGAACAAATAATTAAATCCATCAAGGTCGCTGCTTTAGCTAATAGCTAAGATAATAAAAAGATACTGTCTGTCTGTCTGTGAGTGTGTGGTCCCTCTGAGCAATCTGATTGGTCAGTTTGGCTTTGGTGGCTCACTGGTATGGGAGATGGACCTGATACTTTAGGGGTGCAAAGGTCAATTCCTGACTGACCCTCTTTGAACTTTTTTTTTTTTTTAATATATTTTTACAAAAAAAAAAAACAAGTTAAAGCATTTCAACAAAAATGATGTTGGGCCACTAAAATCTAATAGGGTGCAAGCTGAGTTGCCTTTAAAGAGGGGAAGCATTTGCAAGAATAGAAATGAAGTTGTCACAGCGGGTAGTGGCGGCCGTAGTAGAGAACTTTTTTTTTTTCTATTATCTTTTTCAGTTATATTTCTTTTTGTCTGACTGCTGTAAGCAGGATGAGTTCATTCAAGTATGCAGCCCCTCAAGGTCACTCCGGACTTGAAGTATCAGGTGTCTCTCTGTGTAACTTAATACAGGATGTCCATATATGGCATTATTTATATTAGATGAACACGTCATCAGCTGTATGCTAAACATGCCTCGGTATATTCATACACTCCCGTTGTGAGGGACCGCTAGACGTTACTGGGCTGATCGAACCCCAGCTGGACTAACTCTTCAGATAGAAAGAGCAGCAGCCACACCAGAGAGTAGTGTGAACACCAATACGGACTCTGGAGAAAAGATAATAGAAATACTGAAATCAAATCAAATAGCCTTTTACTGTCAATTAACTATATGTGCAGAGCACACAGGAGAAACAAAATACTGTTTCTCTCTCAACTTCGTAGTACAATAAATATTAAAAAGTATAGAAGTATAAGATAAATAACATTATAACTTGTAAAGTAGACCTGTGTACAATGTGCAATAGTCATTAGTGCAAAAGCCACTTACAGTAAATTAATAAGCAGGGTTGCCTAAATGAGTCTGCAACTTTTTGTCAAATGCATTCTGTGTAACCAACTAGCAGAGCAATTCCAATTTTCTTTCCACACCTGACTGAATTATTTCAGATTTACATTTTGTTATTTACAGTCTCTTTGGACTTTGCCTTTTTAGCATGACTTTTCATGTGTTTTCTGTATGAATGTTTTTCCACACTTAGAGCAACAGTATGGCTTTTCTCCTGTGTGAGTTCTTATGTGTCGCTGAAGACTGCAGGGTTGTATGAATCGCTTGCCAAATTCAAGGCAACAATATGGCCTTAACCCAGAATGAATTCTGTTGTGTCTATGAAGGCTGCTGTTATCGGTGAATAGCTTGTCACAATCAGGAAACGAGGATGGCCTCTATCAAATGTGTGTTCTTATATGTCTACGAAGTTGAGAATTTCTTGCCACATTCAGAACAGGCCTAAGGATGGTCTTTATTGTGGACTTCTGCATGACGCAGAAAATTGCTTGTGTTGGAAAATCTTTTGCCACATTCAGGACAGCAATAGGGCTTCTCACCAGTGTGACCTCTTAAATGCCTCAGATGATTACTGCTACTTGAAAATCGTTTGCCACATTCAAAACAGGAAAATGGCTGTTTTCCTGTGTGCAATCTCATGTGTTGCTGAAGATGGCCTGTTTGTGAGAACTGTTTGCCACATTCAGAACAGGAAAATGGCTGTTCTCCTGTGTGCATTCTCATGTGTGTCTGAAGATGGCCTGCTTGTGAGAACTGTTTGCCACATTCAGAACAGGAAAATGGCTGTTCTCCTGTGTGCACTCTCATGTGTGTCTGAAGATTGCTTGATTTTGAGAACTGTTTGCCACATTCAGAACAACAATATCGTTTCTCTCCAGTGTGAATTCTTTTGTGTCTGCAAAGATGGCTCTTGTCAAAGAAATGTTTACCACATGCTGGACAACGATATAAACCCTGTCCTCTGTAACCAATCATGTCTGTCTGAAGGTGGCTCACTTGTGAGAATCGTTTGCCACGTTTAGACAAATATGGTTTCTCTACAATGGGAGTTGTGGTATGGCTGTGTTTTGAAGAGTTCTTAACACATTCAGAACGGTGGTATGACTCCTTCCCTGTATTATCTTCTCTGTGTTGCTTAGGCATGTGACTATCTGAGAATTGTTTCCCACCTTCAGGACAGTGATATGGTTTCTTACTCCCATGAATCCCTCCATTATCCTTAGAATTCAATTTGTATTTAAATGTTCTCACACACTGTTGGCGGATTGGATTTAGATTGTACACTCCTTGAGATTTGATGGCATCAATCCTTGTTAGCTTCACAACAGGCTGAAATCTAGGGTGCTGAGAGGCCATTACCAAGTTCTTTGTTGCAGATGCCAGTTTCTTCCTATTCTTATCAGGTTGTTTAATTTGTGGACGACCCTGAAGAGAGGACAAGTTGTCATTCTCTTGAAAATCTGTAGAAATAAAAATAAGAGTTAAAGTTTGAAATGATCAATATTTAAAGTAAAATAGCACTATAAGAGAATATTCAGTGTTTAACAGTATATGCCTTTTGCACCCACTTTACAAAAGATGCTAAGATTTGCATTGGGGTGACAAGGATGGACAGGATTAGAAATGAGGACATTAGAAGGTCAGCTCAAGTTGGGCGGTTGGGAGACAAAGTCAGACAGGCAAGATTGCGTTGGTTTGGACCTGTTTAGAGTTGAGATGCTGGGTATATTGGGAGAAGGACGCTAAGGATAGAGCTGCCAGGCAAGAGAAAAAGAGGAAGGCCTAAGAGAAGGTTTATGGATGTGGTGAGAGAGGACATGCAGGTGATGGGTGTGACAGAACAAGATACAGAAGACAGAAAGATATGGAAGAAGATGATCCACTGTGACGACCCTTAATGGGAGCAACCGAAAGAAAAAGAAGCGGTGCACAAAATCCCATGGTTCATCAGAGACATTAGATCTTTAGTGAAGTTATAACTATGAGTTTTCCAGTTATTTGATTAATAAAGAAAGGCTCAGGCATGTATTTTTCTTTTCTATTGTGGAGGATTGCCGGCTTCCCAGTCCGGCCCTCACCCCCAGGCCGCTAGGAGGAGCCCTCCGGACAGCATATTCGTGCCCCGAGTTCCAGCAGGGCATCATGGACTTTGTAGTGTTGTTACACAGCCTTGCTGGATACCTTGGCGGCCGCCAGGAGTCACTGTAGGGGGGCTAGTGGGCCCTTACGTGCCCTATAACCCGGGAGTACGTCATCATCACGTGACAGGAAGAAACAACGTGCTCCCGGGCTGAAGAAAGACTGTTTACTCTGACCCGGAAGGGATAAGGACTTGGGGGGGGTTTGGCCAGGAACCACTTCCGGGTCGGGGGGCTATAAAAGGACTCTGGGTGAGCCCAGACATTTGAGCTGAGCTGGGAGGTAGGAGGGCGAAGTGTCTGGGAGTGGAGGATTGTATTGGTTTATTGAGAGCATTGTGTTTATGAATAGTGTGGTGGAAAGGGTGCTTTGTGCACGTGAAGACAAGAAAATAAATAAATCTTGTGATTTTACAACGTGTCTGGAGTGGTACCTGAGGGTTCAAGAGGTGGACAAAGGGCTTATTTGCTACACTGGCGTAGTTGGCAGGAGTCTCTGGCCGTCCGTTGGCACAGAATCTGCGTTAAAAATAAATTTTGTGGTAGCAGAGAACCCTATGAAGGTCCCTCTTGAAACCGCGGAGGTGAAAATCCCACCTGCGACAAAGAGCACTGCGACGCTGATGAATCTCGCCTCATATCTGGTCGAGATGGGGAAGAAGTCGGGGAAAAAGAAGGACAACACCGACTGGGTAAAGAACATGACCAACGACGAGTTGGCCTGGACTCGCCTGGCTGGGTGTGCCGACGACAGGGAGCTGGTAATGGCTGAAGAAACCCGAAGGGCGCAACAGCAGGAACGTTGCCAGCCAGGGGCCGCGCCGAAAACCCTGAATGAAGTGGGGACACCGCTGACAAATCTGGAAGTATGTGCCGGGAAAAAGCCCGAAGTTTTGGGCAACATTTATTTCTATTTTGCAGAAACCTACCTCCAGAGAACAGACGGTGCGTCGGATGCCTGCCTCATACCTCACCAAGATGGCCACGATACCCAGAAGGCAATACAGGCTAAGGGTCGGAAAGCAGTCAGCCCATACGCTGACAACGTCCACGTGACCTCGCGCGATGGCGACCGGGAAGAAGGTCAGTTTGAAGCCGTCAGTGAGGTCAATAATTCCCCAAAGAGTCTGAGCTCCCTGAAAGGGAAGGG
The DNA here is from genome assembly GCF_900747795.2 of Erpetoichthys calabaricus. Classification (NCBI taxonomy): domain Eukaryota; kingdom Metazoa; phylum Chordata; class Cladistia; order Polypteriformes; family Polypteridae; genus Erpetoichthys; species Erpetoichthys calabaricus. The sequence continues at coordinate 52,239 of NW_026261620.1, read as the reverse complement.
GGCGGCAAGCAAAGCAGCGCCAAAATTAAACAAAGGCAAAGAGGGGCGGGATGTGACTGAAGGATCTGCCGTTAAAGCAAAAAAGGCAGATCTCAGTCGGCTCGGAGCAGCCAGCCGTCCCTCTAAAGACTCCAACTCCCAAGAGTCTTTGCGTGACACTGAGCACGTGCCGACAACGAACGTGCCCACTGGCTCTCGGCAGGGTAGCAGCACCCAGGCCGTCTAAAATGCGGGACTCAAATCCCCAGGAGCCTCCGCGAAGCCCAGCTGGACACGTGCCAGGAGGGGACGTGCCCATTGGCTCCCGGACAGAAGGTAAAGGAAGTGAAGATTCTAGCCTGTCTCTGGCCGAATTAAATAATATTTTGGACATGCGGGAACTCGAGAAGTTGCTCGGGCCCGTGAATCGTTTCTTGCAGGAATTAAAGGACTTGAAAGAGCATGTAGAGGAGCTGGGAGCTACAGCCGAAGCGCCATTGAAGGGACTACAGGAGTACCTACGGCGATTAGGCCGTGAAGCCCTGACCTCGATTAATGCGGCAGTGCAGGTGAGTGATTTCTGTACCGTATATAATAAGGGGATGCAGTGTGAGCCCGCACCGCGTTTAATAAGTAGCGGCTGCCAAAGCACTGTGAATCCGACAGTAGAGCGTGGTGTAATGACTGAGTGGTCGGGCAACGGTCCGGTAGAACCGGGGCGGCGGTATCAGACGCCGCTCCGGAACGATACAGACCTTAAGGCCCCGACCCGCGTGAAGAAAGGGTTGTCGCTCGTTACTGGAGGGGCGGGGGAAGTGCCAATCTCCCCGGTACAGCTGAATAGTGCTGTTACCCGGAGCGATACGGTACTAATGACGCCGCCTCCGAAGTTACATAGGACAACGGGCGTGCAAACAGCAAAGAGGCTCTCTCTTTTCCATAGAGAGCCTCATGCTGTGCACCAGCCCCAGAAAAAGCAGGAGATCCCCAAACAGAAACGCGGGTCTCCTGACAGAGAAAAGAAACGGGCTGAGAGCAGCAAAGTGGCCGTAATCCCCTCCTTTGCGGAGGAAAGGGCGGAGCTAACCTTGACTGAATTCCCGAGGTATTTTAGGTCCCGGGAAGAGAGGCGACCAGGAGGACGGCGGCGGTGTTACAACTGCCATGAACCAGGCCACGTATGGCGAAGTTGTCCCCAGAGGACAAGGGAGCGGTGGGACAGAAGATACACCGTTCCCCCAAGGTTCACTGGGGGATCTAGACATCGTCGCCAAAGTCCGGACGACACGTCCTCCTGGAGGAGGACGTCCCTCGCGGGGATCAACGCTCCGGCCAAGTTGGCTTCGCTAAGGGGGGGGGGGAATTGTGGAAGATTGCCGGCTTCCCAGTCCGGCCCTCACCCCCAGGCCGCTAGGAGGAGCCCTCTGGACAGCATATTCGTGCCCCGAGTTCCAGCAGGGCATCATGGACTTTGTAGTGTTGTTACACAGCCTTGCTGGATACCTTGGGGGCTGCCAGGAGTCGCTTTAGGGGGGCTAGTGGGCCCTTACATGCCCTATAACCCGGGAGTACGTCATCACCACGTGACAGGAAGAAACAACGTGCTCCCGGGCTGAAGAAAGACTGTTTACCCTGACCCGGAAGGGATAAGGACTTGGGGGGTTTGGCCAGGAACCACTTCCGGGTCAGGGGGCTATAAAAGGACTCTGGGTGAGCCCAGACATTTGAGCTGAGCTGGGAGGTAGGAGGGCGAAGTGTCTGGGAGTGGAGGATTGTATTGGTTTATTGAGAGTATTGTGTTTATGAATAGTGTGGTGGAAAGGGTGCTTTGTGCACGTGAAGACAAGAAAATAAATAAATCTTGTGATTTTACAACGTGTCTGGAGTGGTACCTGAGGGTTCAAGAGGTGGACAAAGGGCTTATTTGCTACACTATAAATCACATAGAAATAAGACTGATTGTGACAAGCCATCACCCCGTGATCATCAGAGGTGACTGTGTGCAGAGGGTGCAGACCTATAAATATCTGGGAGTACAGGTGGATGATAAATTAGACTGGACTGCCAATACTGATGCTCTGTGTAAGAAAGGACAGAGCCGACTATACTTCCTTAGAAGGCTGGCGTCCTTCAATATCTGCAATAAGATGCTGCAGATGTTCTATCAGATGGTTGTGGCGAGCACCCTTTTCTACGCAGTGGTGTGCTGGGGAGGCAGCATTAAGAAGAAGGACGCCTCACGCCTGGACAAACTGGTGAGGAAGGCAGGCTCTATTGTTGGCACGGAGCTGGACAGTTTAACATCTGTGGTAGAGCGAAGGGTGCTGAGCAGACTCCTGTCAATCATGGAGAATCCACTGCATCCACTGAACAGTATCATCTCCAGACAGAGGAGCAGCTTCAGCAACAGACTGCTGTCACCATCCTGCTCCACTGACAGACTGAGAAGATTGTTCCTCCCCCAAACTATGCAACTCTTCAATTCCACCCAGGGGGGGGGTAAACGTTAACATTATACAAAGTTATTGTCTATTTTTACCTGAATTTTTTATCAATCTTTAATATTGTTTTTTGTATCAGTATGCTGCTGCTGGAGTATGTGAATTTCCCCTTGGGATTAATAAAGTATCTGTGGTGGGTTGGCACCCTGCCCAGGATTGGTTCCTGCCTTGTGCCCTGTGTTGGCTGGGATTGGCTCCAGCAGACCCCCGTGACCCTGTGTTCGGATTCAGCGGGTTGGGAAATGGATGGATGGATGAAAATTTGAATTTGGCTCAAAAACTTTTTGAAAAGCTCTTGGTCAAATGATTTTCTGATTGCAAATGTAAGGCTACTCCTATCGTTAAAGTTGGACAAAAGGTACGGCTAGAGACCCAAGACATCAGTCTACATAGTGACCCTTTTTAAACTGATACAGCACCAGAATAGTATTTATTTTGAGAAGATCATGCTTTTAATTCTGACATTTTCCTTTACTCCATGTAGTTTTTTGATGGACTCATTCATGTTTTTTTGGTGGATGGACTGTTCATCTAAATCATTTGTTTTGAATTTTCGTAGTTTACCTTAGCTATTTAAAAAAAAAAGTAATAATTCCTAACACCAAACGCCTTTACTGGGTGGCATACAGTCATGTAGACTGTACTAACTGAACGGTCTTCCTATAGTTAAAGTTTGTTTTTGTATTATTTATCGAGTTCTGATATCACCTACACCCTATTCCGAGTTTAGGCCATGTTTTGTACTATAACACCCCCCCCCCCACCACCATTACACCAAACACTGTATTTTTGTTATTTTGATAAGTCGTTTTACCCTTCCGTCAATCACATAATTTGTGGACATTTTGTGGCTGCTGACATGACTTAGCTCCATCACGTGATTTCAACTTGCCTCCTTATTTAAGATGGTGGCATGGTGTCCTCACTCTTCTAGCTTTGTCATAATTGGCCGTGTTCTTCATATTTGATTTTCATTGACAGATACTGTTCTGATCCATTTATGTTAATCAGTTTGAAACGGCTTTGTTTTCCTGTCTGTTTTAACTCATTATGTGATTAATCATTTGTAAAATGTTTCATTAGATCATACCTGTGAATTTATTAGAGCCACCACTCAGTGAACAGGACTACAAAATACAATTACCAGAACTGAATCAACATTTTTTCTATTGCTATAAAATGGATGAGAATTTCAAAAAGATTTCAAGTACTGTACCAACTTGTATTTTCAAAAACTTCAAAAATAAAAAAGTCACCACATCACAAAGATCAGCCCTTTTCATACGGGGCAACTGGATTGACAGGAAACATGAAATGGCTAAAAGCATCAAAATCCTTTAAAACTAATTTCAGAGAATGTTTCACACGTTTTAGATGAAATCCTGCTTTAACTAACAATTTTGTTTTTGTCATTTCAAGAAAAAAAATGTTTAACTCAGTAAAGTTCAGTGAACCAGTTTTCTTCACATTCACAAAGTCTTTGCAATTTCAGAATATATAATGATAAATGTGAACAGCACTGGTTTATCCATTCACAGGTTTGCACTCCACTGATGCACAGAGATTCTTACACACAGGCAGACGTGAAACACTTTCATTCAGAGGGGTCTAAATTGTGCAAATTTATTGAACAGTCAAATGGGTGACATGTCTACTCCACAATACTACATATGGAGAAAGTAAAAGGGTAATACATTATTGTTTGAAAGGGTTTCTTCAAAGAAAGCTAAAAACAAACAGATTTGACTTTTCTTTGACTTCTCTTTAATTTGTCTAAAATCTATTAAAAGGTTTTCTTCATAATAAAGACATTCAGCTAGTGATTATTATTAAAAAGAGATACAACCCAAACCAAGGAAATTGTGAACTGAAAAAACTGCAAGAACAACTCAGCCAGGCCTCCTCATTCCAGTCCAAACGATTAATTGTTTCTGTTCCTTATACTTTAAAAATGAAACCCGTATTTTTTAAAAAAAGCCTTTGTTTCTAAGCAGAGTGAAAATACAAGAAAGCACCCTTCAGGTAAATCAGAACTGCCTTATTTTATTTTAGCACATACCTTCTCCAGTTTGATTTGGACACAATTTCTTCTCGGGCCTCACTGTGTTAGTCTTCGAGGATTCTGATGGCTTGTGGGCATTACTGTCCTTCAAGTAGCAGCGTCTGCCCAAACTGGAGCCCAATCTGTTTAAGTCTTCAGGAGGATTACAGTCTTTCACTTTGATACGGTTTATAATTTTGTGGGGTCTCTGAATGTTAGGACTGCCCTTTCTTTTGTTTCTGTTTTCAGAGACATCCTCTTCACGTTGAGATTCTCTCTCTAAACTCTTCTGGCCAGCTGGATACATTTTTGGTATCTTCTTCTTTTTCTCTGTATAGAACACAGGGTTTAATTAATTCAGAAGTGCAATACAAATGTAACACATTTAAGTGCCATTTTTCTATGTCCTCATCAGTTAAGAAAGAAGCCAAGTCAAGTAATTCACCGAGACCACATGGGCAGAGTAAGTAATCAATCTTCATACCAGGTGACCAGATATGAAACAGTCTCAGGGAGTGTGTCATGCCTTTACGACACACCATTATGAGTCGGCACCATCTGTTGATATTAGGGATGTTATGATATTAGAACTTTTGTATGTGATATACTAATATAACACAATTTTACAATGCTGGATACCCTTTGATACCACAGCAAACACAGAAATCCTATTCACCCCCCCCCCCCCCATTAAAGAAGTACTGGTATTCATAAATCTCAAAATATAATGCAAGCCTTGAAATGTAATGTGGGGCAGAGATGGAAACCCCCAGTGCAATAGCACAAGGTAGGGTTTACAATCTTGGTGGGAGTTTATAAAGAATGATATATCATGAAGTGTCTGATTTATCTTAGCATGTGCACATTTCTAATCATTCTCGGACAGTAGTTGAAAAACACTGCTTAAAATCCATACTGAAAATTAAAATTCAAAACATTATTATACTGTTGAATTACTGAATTCCAAGATTATTCAGGATACTTTCATTTAAATAAAAAAATCTTTAAGTTGTTTTTCTAACAACATGGTTTTAAAGTCTAGTTAATCACAGACCCATTCTGTTTGAATTGCAACACTTGCTATTGCAAGATTTACATCTGCATCATTAGCTGGTTAAAAAATATTACTAAAGAGCAATATTTAACAGAATACAGTAATCCCTCGGTATATCGCGCTTCGCCTTTCACGGCTTCACTCCATCGCGGAATTTATATGTAAGCATATTTAAATATATATCGCAGATTTTTCACTGCTTCGCGGGTTTCTGCGGACAATGGGTCTTTTAATTTCTGGTACATGCTTCCTCAGTTGGTTTGCCCAGTTGATTTCATACAAGGGACGCTATTGGCAGATGGCTGAGAAGCTACCCGGCTTACTTTTCTGTCTCTCTTGCGCTGACTTTCTCTGATCCTGACGTAGGGGGATTGAGCAGGGGGGCTGTTCGCACACCTAGACGATACGGACGCTCGTCTAAAAATGCTGAAAGATTATCTTCACGTTGCTATCTTTTGTGCAGCTGCTTCCTGAAACGACATGCTGCATGGTGCTTCGCATACCTAAAAGCTCGAAGGGCACGTATTGATTTTTGATTGAAAAACAAACTCTGTCTCTCTCTCTCTCTCTCTGCTCCTGACGGAGGGGGTGTGAGCTGCCGCCTTCAACAGCTTTGTGCCGCGGTGCTTCGCATACTTAAAAGCAAACAGCCCTATTGATTTGTTTGCTTTCCTCTGTCTTTCTGACAGACTCTGCTCCTGACGCGCACTCCTTTGAAGAGGAAAATATGTTTGCATTCTTTTAATTGTGAGACAGAACTGTCATCTCTGTCTTGTCATGGAGCACAGTTTAAACTTTTGAAAAAGAGACAAATGTTTGTTTGCAGTGTTTGAATAACGTTCCTGTCTCTCTACAACCTCCTGTGTTTCTGCACAAATCTGTGACCCAAGCATGACAATCTAAAAATAACCATATAAACATATGGTTTCTACTTCACAGATTTTCTTATTTCGCGGGTGGCTCTGGAACGCAACCCCCGCGATGGAGGAGGGATTACTGTAGTCAAATTAAATCAAAAAATCAAATGTCACAAGCTTGTCGTGCTTTAATTTTCTAAATCTGCCCCTTCTTTTTACCAGCTTTGAAGCTTCCAGTGTGAAATCAAACTTGTCAGTTCAACATTTATCCTTTATTTCAGATCTCCTGTTAAGCAGCATTCATTTAACTGCTTTAGATGTTTCTTACAAAAGTAGACACCTTGTTATTGTTATTGTTTGTGTATAAATTCAGAATTAGAAAATGACCTGTCGTCACACGTGTGACTAGGGATCACCTACAGAGATTTGTTCAGGTGAGAAATACCAGCCCAGGATGAGAGGGAGTGCTGCTGCTAACTATCTCCTCTTCTTTATCTACAATGGAAAGAAATGCCCAGCCGAGGAGTCACCACACCCTCAGCTCTTATCTGGTTAGAAGAAGAAGGAGGCCATCTTGCACAGTTGTGTGTCAACAGTATTCACTACTTTGATTGAACATTCAGTACTGTTAGGGTCCCAGAATTTTGTTAATAGTTAATGTTAAGGAAGGTTTATACAAGTTAGGCCTCAGGATTATGTTAAAAAACAGGGGCATATGAAGGAGGAAATTAAAATCGCTGGTCAACTTGTCTAATGTGAAACTGCCCCAAGCTTACAAAATCCAAAACAATTATTCAAGTCACAGCCTTCATTTACATAATCTTAGTGAGATGGCGGCAGTTGGCGGTGTGTCCCTGTAAAGATGGCCGCCTAATGTGAGACACCCAATGTCTGACTTCAACTAGCCTGCGACTCGCTAAGATAAATTTAAACAGGTTTGATTTTGTTTTTAGTCTTAGGGGCAGACTGTGTGTGCAGGAGAGCAGACAACCAGTGAATGTTTCCCTGAAGTAGAAGGCGTAGAGTTAATTGAAGAGGAATAAGAAACTGCAGGTTTTGAACCTAACATAAATAAGAGATGCTCCTCTTTCTGTTGTTTTGTGTTTCAGATAGCAAAACAAAAGGGGAAAAAATAAAATAAAGGGTGAAGATTGCTGCTGAAAAGCTACAGCTGTTAACCCTTTGTACACCACAGACATCATCAGCAGCATGCTATTGGCTGTTAGAAACAGGGCTGAGCGCGACTCTGCTGAATGGTCGTTTAAATTAATGTGGTTAGGTGATGAGATCAGCGACTGTGGTTGGCAAATCTGACATGCTCCAGGACAAAAATACTCTTCAAAAATACTTTGTCATTATCAACAACTTTGAAACAAGTTTCAAGTTTATCAGCTTTATCTTGTTTAAGTACACTCTGCACACATCACAAATATTTTAGTAATTAACACATTAATAAACTTTTATTAAACAGCAGCACCTCCCAGTATTGTGAGATTGGCACGGTGGAGGTCTTGTGTGCCTCAGTCTCTCTTAACGCTCCATTTGTGCTTCTGACGGACCAGTTTGCTATGGGTAACCCTAAAGGGGGGGAGGGGGGACTGAGTATTATTGACCTTCATGAATATTCAAATTAAATGAAAGTGGGTCTTGTGCAGAAGAGGGATGCCAGTCCTGACAGTTCACCTAAGAGTGGCACAAAGAGGTGACCCACACAGCCCACCTCACCACCCTGGTCCAGTGCAAAACAAAAAGTTATTGGGGTATAGGAAGAAAACCAGAGAACCAGTACTGGGCAGGAGCCAGCTATAGACCATCATAGGGTACACTCACATTCAAGTCCACAACCACACCAAGACAAGTTAGATTTGCCAGGCCACTAAACCTGAGCATCTTTAGAGAAGTGGAGAAAATAAGAATAAAAGAGCAGACATGGAAACTGCATAGAGACTTAAAAACAGACTGAAATTCAAATTCTTTCGGACAGAACTGTAAGGCAGTAACACAAAGTTGCCTGAGGGACTCCTCACCGCTCTTTCAATGTCCGGCCGGTCACCAACCCAGTAACTGTCAGAACTGAGCGCCGCGGAGTGACAAGAGAAACAAAGACAGAAATCAAAGCGTCTTACGTGTGGAATGGCCGTCTGCTCGATGCCGGCGATTCGCGAAGGAAACGACAAAAGAACACTCGGAGGGGGATGAACAGGCGCCAGCCGTGTGACTGGGTGCTACGAACTAAAATTTGAGACTCAGCCACGTGAAGTGAACCGCTGATACGAATGAACAGCAATGGCACGCGGGTGGCCACAGGAGAATTCACTCGAGCAAAGTTCGGCGGGGGGCTAACGAACACGAACTCGCCGCATGCGGTGATTCTAATGGAGCGAATGAAAACTCACGCGTCCATAAAGCGCATCTCCAAAGTACTTACTGCCTGCCTCTTGTCGATGAGATTCTTTCTGAAATCGATCACACTTCTACCTCAATCAACAACAGCCTTGAGACGGTGGCAGTGTGGCTTCAGAAGCCGTCGCATTGGATGACGTCAGCCTGTCTCCGGTTTCGGGTCACGTGCCAGTTGAGCGAGAATACGCTGTAGCAGGAGAGAGGCTGGGTGGGTCAGTGACCTGCTGCATTATAGGAGCCTATTAAACCAATAATGTCATCAGAGAAGCTGCGTTTGTCTGGGGCTGTCACTAGGCCGCTTGTTTTTGTGATCATGAACTGAGTTTTTTTTTAATTACAGTAAGATTTCCTGTAAATAGTTCTTGTAAAATTTAGTGCAGTTCTTCGTGTCTTTTTTGTTTTTCAATGCAGCAATGATACTGGCTGATTACCAGTGGCTTCGCTCACTGACTGCAAGGGAAAAAAACTAAAATGTAGTATTTATAAAATAAGTTTGTTAATTACCAATGTTATTTTTGAACAAATAAAGAGCATTTACAACAACATAGAAATTATATAAATATTAATTATTAAGTAGTAAAACATTTTGATAAAAGAATTTGAAGAAGATATAAGAAGCGTATAAATTATTAAACAGTCAAACATTTCAGAAGTAAAGATACATTGAGTACTGCAGGGGTTTCGGGAAAACTACCTGCTTGACAACCTTGCACTATGTGCCTGTGATTTAAGAGAAAATTATTCTGAGAAATGTGGACGCTGCCTTTCCGTGCTTAACGGGCAGAAGGTCCAAAGAATTGCCAAGTCCAATACTTAACATGAAGAGGTCGGTACATCTTTTTAGATGTAACCCTCCATCTTCTTAAAAGAATTCATCACAAAAGCAACCTTGAATGTTGCGGGGTTTTAGTGACCCAAATTCATCTTAAGGGACAGTAAGTAGCCGTGCACCGCAATTTAGCAAGAGAGTCCCGCTTCGATTGTGCCGATTACACTTGTTCGAAAAGATTCCTACTGTCCCAGGAGCCGACGGGGCACTTGAAGTGTGACAAACAGCGAGAAGAGAGGACGCTGCCCGAAACTGCGAAGCTGTTGACCAGGAGGAAAAGGCCGACATTCCGCGCCTCCCAGCGTCCACTTTGTTCTTACGACCCCTCGCCGCTGAAGGTGGTCTCGTCTTCACATTGTTCACAGCTCGGCGCAGTTAAAAAGTAGAAAGACGCAAAGCTGTTTTCTTTATCTCTACTAATATCAAGTGCAAATTAAAACAAGTTACAATGTGACAGTTTTCTCTGTGAGAAAGCGGCGGACGGCTCAGCGCTGGAGTCCAGAGAGGAGGGCTGGGAGAGGTCGACGTGGGGTGCACTTCTATGGGATAGATCGGCGTGTTTCTGTTTACTTCTTTTCAATAATAGTAAAATAACTCTCACACAAATAATAACAATTCGGAAAGACGATTCAAAAATGGCGTCAACAAACGAATTGATTAGTCCCTATATTATAATAATGCTCTGTGGTCATACATAATTTCCGATTCAAACACGAAAAGAAATATTGTGCGCTATATATATATATATATATATATATATATATATATATATATATATATATAATATATGGTGTCATTTTGCTTGGCTTTTCTCTCTCTCTCTCTCTCTATATAAGAAACTTCCTTCCCATCAGGGATAAGTGTAGGTCCCTCCTCTCTTTCTTCTCTATATTGCTATCTGCAAAGACATTCTTATTAATTGCATACTCTGAAAGAAATGCTCACCACCTCTTCTCTACCTTTAAGTCTCTCTTAAGTCCTCCTGCTGCTCCAAGACCTTTGTCATTCTCTTGATGATTTTGCTTCTTTCTCCTCTTTCAAAAATCACCAAAAGACCCCAAAGACATCTTCCGAGTCTCCTCTGTGTCATTCTCCTCTTTCATCCTTCACTACTGTAAATGACTCTGACATTTTAGGCCCCTGTGCTCTGGACCCCATTCCTTCAAATCTTTCTACAGTCCATCTCTCCTTCTTTGATCCCCTATATCTTTTCTCTTTTCAATGTCTCACTGACCCCCAGTAACTTCTCCACTGATTTCATCCTTGTGCTCAAAAACCCTCTCTCATCCCATCTGTCCTTGAGATTTACCATCCTGTGTCCATTCTGCCATTTCTGTCAAAAACCCTAGAACTCATAGTTCATAAACACCTCTCTTCATTTCTCTCTGACTATAATCAACTAGATCTACTTCAGTGTGAATTCCCCAAGGGACCCTCTACTGAGACTCCACTGATTTCCATCACGAACGCTCTTAGATCTGCTCGAGCTCCTTCTCCCTCCTCTGTCCTCATCCTCCTTACCCTTTCATCAGCCTTTGTTATGGTTCACCACCCCCTGCTTATCTCTTCTCCTAATTAAATTGGAATAAGCGGCTCTGCTTTGAACAGGTTTAAGTCCTCCCTCTCGGACTGATCCTTTTCTGTCTGCTGGTCTAACTCCTCGTCTTCTTCACAGAACATTTCTACAGATGTGCTTCAAGGACTGGTGTTGGGTTCACTTTTCTTTTCCTTGTACATTTGTTCCTTTCTCAATGTTATTTCATCTCATGGCTTCTCCTACCACCTCAATGGTGGTGACTCACTGATCTCCTCTCATTTCTCTCTTACAGTCCACTGCTTTCAGCCGAGATCTTCAGTTGCCTCCCTGCCATCTCAATCTGAATGAGTGATCAGCACCTTAAAGTGAGGATCTGATCAAAGACTTTGTAATCAGAACAAGCAAGAGAACACTTTTCAAATATAAAGTGGAAGCATACAAATAAAACATTATTTTCATCTTCATTTTCTTTCATTTTGAAAAATAACATTTTATTTTACAGTTAATTATTGTTTATATTTTGAATTAGATATTTATGGGGCCACCAAAATCTATTAAGGGCTTGAATCCAGCAACATCCCTGTATTATTTTTTAATCCTTTTTATGTGTAAATTTTCTTTCTTGTGTAATAAAAATTAGGAAAGTAACCTGCTTAATAAAGCCCTGAAGACACAGCCTACGATGAATCTCGGCAGAGCAACAAAGTATTTCCATAAAATTCTCATTATGGTCAACTAATGTGGAACTGAACTGACAATACAGCCCTGTGAGTGGTGGATCGGTACACTCAGTTCAGATCGGGCCGTGCTGTAAAGTGGAGTTTATTTTCTTTTCTTCATTAAGCACATGTGCAGTGCGTCACATCAGGTCAGATATGATATCTCACACTCCATAAATTATTAACGCTTGTGTAAAACAGATTGGTCAGCACCGTAAACTGTGCAATGAAGGAGACTTTCAATACACATGTGTGCAGATCAGGTGGGCAGCGCAGATCGGGTAGTGACAATGGGTCCAGCTGAAGGGGTCTGTGATTGAGTAGTTCACTGGACAGCCAAATGGATTGCAGTGTTTTGTCACCTGGTTTACTAGACTTGAGTCAGATAAATCCTCCCTCAACCCTGACCTTCACCATAATGTAACCGGGTGTCATCACCGATGTATAATATAAAGCAACACCCTCCTCAATGGAGTGGAGCTCTGGAGGTCCGCACTAAGAGTCTGCTGAAAAAGTTAAATGTAAGATTAGGATAAGAAGGGCTGGCATCAAGAAAGACATTCGGTGATTTATCGATTCATCCTGCATTATCAAACTGTACTACTGTAGCACAAACTGACAGATCTGTGGTTTCCTACCACACACAGTGTTAGCAACTTTAACAGCTGAAAGAAATCCACCATAAAATAAGGAAGAACTAATTGTGATCAATGAAGAGACTTGTATTATGATTATTATTTTATTTTTTTGTACACGCCTCATAGCTGTATTTATAATAATTGAAAACCCCTAACAAAACACACCTAGAAAGCATAAAGGTGCATGCATGTAGTAAATCAGTTATTTGAAGGATCATATGAACAACAGCAAGTAATCACAGATTTAAAAACATGTTGCTGATTGGGAAACCACTGAATATCTGGATGTCAGGTCACAAACACCAGGCAAACGGTTCAAAGACTCCTTCAAGCACTTCATAAAATGAACAAAAACTCCAGACAAATGTCACACATCACTGTTATAAACTCAGGCAGTGTGATTCTATTGACATGTTATCAAACGTGGAGTAACTGTGTTGTGAGCATGTGCAGTAATCCTAAACAGCACGGCTCGACAGATAGCATATTACAATAAAGCATTGATCATAAAAAATCACAGCGAAACCTCCATTGGAGAAGTCTAGTCAGAAATAGTGACCATATATAAAAATGAGAATAGCTACAGAAGAAGATCTGAAAAGGTGAATATGTGCCATGAACATCGTCAACACGTGTCCTGCTATAAACAGATTCATTTTTCACGTCCGGCTCATGAGAACTTCATAGTAATGATGAAGCACTCCTGTCGAGCACTAATGGAAAAGAAAATGAAATGAGGGAATGTGATTATCAACAACCTGCTACTCAAACATTTATGCCACTCCATACAGTTAAAGATTCCACACAGACAACCTGCTGCAGCTTTGGGAGGACATCACACAGCACAGGAACATCAGAACAATCCAGACGAGAACAGGCCATTCAGCTTAACAAAGCTTGTCAGTCCCATCTGCTGAATTCTTCTAAAGTAACATCAAGTCGAGTTCTAAAGGTTTCTAAGGTCCTCCTGTCTACCACACTACTTGGTCAATTATTCCATGTCTCTGTGGTTGTCTGTGTGAAGAACAACTTCCTAATGTTTGTGTGACATTGACCCGTAACAAGTTTCCAACTGTGTCCCTGTGTTCTTGATAAACTCATTTTAAAGTCACCGTCTTGATCCACTGGACTAATTCCCTTCATCATTTTAAACACTTCAGTCAGGTCTCCTCTTAATCTTCTTTTGTTTAAACTGTAACTTTTAATCTTTCCTCATAACTCATCCCCTGTAGCCCTGGAATCAGCAGAGTTGCTCTTCTCTGGACCTTTTTCAGAGCTGCTATGTCCTTTTAGAAACCTGGAGAACAAAACTGCACACCTGGCCTACTAAGATGGCGGTCTGCTGACCACTTGCAGTTCAGAAGCAACCTCTGATTGCCCAGCCAGTGGACCAACCAGAAACGCCGACAAAAACTCAGAAAAACACATTTTGTAAGCCTTCAGAAATTCCTATATAAATTCCTACAATAGTACAGAACATGAATGCAACAGTCTGTGTAGCCTAGCAACATTCAACCCACAATGCAGTGCATTTTGTGTGTCTCGAGGTGGGGTTAGCAGTCTATGATACTGTGACCACCTGTCCAACTCAAAGCTGATATTCTTTGATTTTGGGAATTCTGTATTTGTAATTTTAAACTATCAAACACAATATTTTGTAGTACAGTTCACCAGTTTAAGTGGCACAATGGTAGCTCCTCCACCACCATTAAGGAGATCATGGGTTCGTGTCCTGGGACCTCCTGGTGTAGAGTTTGTAAAGCAGTTTGAGTTGTAAGTAAAGCACTATGTAAATGTAAAGAATTATTATTATAATTACACTTGATGATTTGTCAATTTCAAATTTTAAAATGTTATGTGTTTTCACCAAATAAACAAAACATGTAGCTCTATGACTCATGGCCTCTGTGTACCTTCACAGTCCTTCAGACTTGATCGGAAAGCAATGGATGCGTACCGCCATCTTTATGTTAATAAACCGGTCACCACCTCCACAACCTGATGGTCGTACAATATGACACACACGAATTCTGATAAATGAATAACACCCACACAGAATTTCAGGTCAAAATTAGCCATACATTCCCATGTATTTAGCCCACTTCTGTCATCTCAACGTCTATTGCAACATTACATCAAATTTTTGAAGCAAAAAGTCTCTTTATTAAATCGAATCAAGCAAAACTTGGAAAGGAACATATGGAAGGTCTCATTGATCACGTTCAAAATTCAAATATCAATAATTCATCCATCCATTATCCAACCCACTATATCCTAACCACAGGGTCACGGGGGTCTGCTGGAGCCAATCCCAGCCAACACAGGGCGCAAGGCAGGAAACAAACCCTGGGCAGGGTGCCAGCCCACCGCAGTATCAATAATTCAGACAATTCAAAGTAGGTAAAGCAGTAATATTACCATCATCATATCATGGTAGTCCAAGAGCATTGCAACAGTTGTATCATAATGCAATGGCAATATCCCAAAACTATCAGTCGGCCAGATTTATTTATTTATGGCTGTCAATTTTAAACTGTGTTTCCTCAATGTGCTCCTTGAGAAAAAACACATCATCTGAACCAATCTCAGCCTGAACAAACTGATTGATCAAAGATACACTGACCGCTTGCCCTAATGTCGACTGTCGGATAACACGCTCAGCTACTTTGACCACCTTGACTGTACCATTAGAAGTAATCATCAAACCTCCTTTGTTTTTTAATGTGAGCGAGTGGTAACTGTGATCATATGATGCTGGTACAGCATCTGTTACCAAACTAGCATGGCACACATCACAGGACAGCTTTCTCAAAATCCAGTCTAAGGGCTACCTACCACTGCTTCCTGACGTGGATTTCATTGGGAAACTTTCAAAGTTTGAGAAATGTTAACAGCTAACAACAATCTACATAGTTAGTGACTAAATATGTTTAGCCAAAACGTTGTTTGGAGGCTCACTTGAGCACATAAATGCATAGCTTTGCTAGATTAGCCTGGTGTAGCCAAAGTTAAGATTATAAAATGGGATTTTCTAATGGCCGAATATAACCAAAGCAATTGCTCAGCCTTACCTATGAAATGTAATCCCCCGGCATCTGGTTTGGAGCGTACAGCGGTTTGTACTATCCCAAGCAGCGTGAGGTATCTTTATCCATTACTTCACTGTGCCACTCGCAATATGGCGGCGACGTTGACGTACGGATCTGTTGGTCAGGCGGCGTCTAGTAATTCTATGTCTATGGTCGGATGACGTCATCCAACGCGACAGCTACTGTAGCCACGCTGCTACTGTCTCGCTTTGTGAAACACTACGGACGCAAGAGTGTTGCTGAGTGAACGAGTTCACAAACAATCCCATCGTCAAGAGGCAGGTAGTAAGTGCTCTGAATTTTGGGAATGCATTTTGTGGATGTGTGGAATCGCCGCGTTCGTTTTCGTGAGCCTCCGGCCGAACTTTGCTTGAGTGAATCCTCCTGTGGCCACCCGCGTGCTGTTTCTGTTCATTGGTATCTGCGGTTCACGTAACGTGGCTTACTCCCAAATTTTAAATGGTCCTACCCAGTCACACCGCTGGCGTCTATTCATTCCTTTCCGTGTGTTCCTTTTGTCGATTCCTTCTCGAATCGCAGACACCGGGGAGTACGGCGCTTTGATTTCTGTCTTTTGTCCCTCCGCGGCCAATACTATCCACCTGCAGAGCCACAGCACCATACTTCACCGCAGTTGTAGACCCAAAAGTGACGTCTCCGTCGTTTCTGGACTGACTTCGTAAAATTACTTTTAGAAGGTTTCGGCAGGTCTCGGCAAAGCTCGGAAAGTTACGTCGGGTCAAAGACCCGTTTAGAAACCAAATAATACGCATCATTGTGAAGTTCAGAGGGTTTCTGCCATCACGTCGTGTCATACATCAAACTAAACAATACGGATCGTTTCTGTGAAATACACTATTAACATTTACGTTGTGTTCGGGTCTGTGGGAACCATTTAACATATCGACAATATTAAAATCATCAAGATCTGTGTTTATTGAAAATAGTTTTTCGTTTACATTAATAAAATGAAGTATACAATATAATTGCAATGTTTACACCACATTAGAGTTTAGTAAAACATTAATAATAAAAGTGATTACGTTTTTTTAAATGTACTATGTATGTGTGCAATATTGTTCTAAACCAATTTAGAATAAATATTTAAGCAAATGTAATATTTTTAAACGTGAAGAAAATGGCAATACATATTCTACACTGAATTATGCAATATATTAATTGCCTTATATAGAACTGCTATAGTTTTTGTCACTTATTATTATAAAATAATGGGCCATCAAAAGAAAAAAAAATACTAATAAGATCACAATTTATTTATATAGCACCCTGCCCAAAATTCAAAAAGAACAACATGACCTATATAACATTGGCTACAAATAATATCTTCACTAGACATAAATACAGGATATACAAAACATTCAAATAGAATTAAAGACAATAATGCAGACTAAAATAAAACATATAATACTACAAAAAATTTTGAGCAAATAACATAAATTGTGATAAAAATTCAAACCCTGAGTACCTGGACAGACAGAGGGGGTAAACTGAAAGAAGGGGCCGAATGTCAGGTCTGTTTAATGTCCTCCTAAACAAATGAGTTAAAACAAATGAATGGAGTCAGCTGATGTCATTAATTTTGGGAGGTCATTCCACAGTCAGGGCGCTATATACAGCTGAAGGCCCTGCTGTCACCCACAGAGTGCAGGTTAGTGGGGGGAACAGAATGAGAGGACCTTAGTGGGCAGGTCAAGAACAGAATCTGATATTCAGTCCTGTAAGACACAGGGAGCAGTGAAGTAGTAGTGACTTACAATAATCAATGCAGGATGTGATAAAACAGGGACAAGCTTCTCAGCATTAGAGAAGGAGAGGAATGAGCAAACATAAGAAATGTGACACAGGTGGGAGTAAGAAAGTTTCTTAATGTGGTTTACATGGTGAAATAAAAAAAGGAGGAATCAAAGTGACACCGAGATTCTTTGCAGTAAAAGAATGTCTGATGAGATAATCACCCAGAATGGTTGAAGCGTTGCTTGTTTTCTTCAGTTGCACTTTAGTGCCACTTTGCAGAAGTTCAGTTGTGTTGTAATTTGAAAGAGTTTTTTACTCTGTTCAGGTTTATTTTTACTTTAATTTCACTGAGGCAAGTTGTGAGCTGAGAAAGCTGTGATGAAGTGTCACTTTTAACATTGAAATAGATCTAAGCATCATCTGCATAAAAATGATCACCCAGACCAAAGCTACGAATAACTTGCTCAAGGGGAAGCACAGAGATACAGAAGAGCAGAGGATGTCATTTCATTAACAAAGGGAAGTCAGATGGAGGAACTGCTATGTTAAATTAAGACATGAGGGTTACCCTGGACATGACATAAGCTGCATGGCCACAAAGTCATATGCAATAACTTTTACACAAACTGGGACAGTAGCTCCTCAATTGGAAGGTAACAATGCTTCGCACAATAAGGAAAAATAAGCCAGAGCTCCCATCTCAACTGCTGGCCACACAGAACAGGCCAGTGAAGACCTTCACGTTTGTCTAAACAAATGACACATCCTTGGTGCACAATGTGATCTGCACTGGGATAGGAGATGCCATGACCAGAAATGATAATGGACTATAATGCTACAAAAAGAGGAGTGGAGAATTTAGACAAAACATTATGCTGGATGCTGGCCACACACAATTTTTTCAACATATTGAACATCTCGGGGGGGGGGGGGGGGGGGGTGGGGGGGGGGGGGGGGGGGGGGGGGGGGGGGGGGGATACTTTTGTAATCTCAATAACCTTGAACCGAGACTGGAACAGGGAGAAGGAGACAGAGCCTTCTTGAGGAGCAGAGTAAACCACTGGTGACACCTCACATGCTACTGGGACGACATGTGCCAAAGACCCCAGCATGTACTGCCATTGTGTCGATTCAACAGTCCAATCCACAGGGAAACCAATGACGGCCCCAGTAGTGTGTGTGTATAGTGAGTGTGTTTGTGTGTCTCACTGTGTGAACTGTACAGTTATTACAGTATGGTGTAGAAAATGAAATTATTCAGTGCTTGATAAACAAATAGAATGTGATCTGAGGGTAAAGAGTAAACAGGTTATTTTTTATACATTGCTTTTTAAAATAAAGTGACCATCTGATTAAAAAAAAAAAAAGTCCCTCAATAGTACATACGTAGCAAAAATGTAATCATAAGTTGAGATTCAACTCAATTATTTTTCATGCTTCTCAAAGAAAAATTAAAATGCAATGTTTGTAAACTACTGCATTTGTGAAGTGTGAGGGGATATCCAAAACTATCATTGAGTGTATTTCAGTAATTTGTGTAGTGACTTCTAAAACCACAATATTACATTAAAATATACTGCTCAAAAAATTAAAGGAACACTTTGTAATGAGAGTATAGCATCAAGTCAATGAAACATGAGGGCTATTGATCTGGTCAGTTAAGTAGCAGAGGGACTTGTTCATCAGTTTCAGCTGCTTTGGTGCACTAGAGGGGCAGCAATGAGACGACCCCCAAAACAAGAATGAATGGTTTAACAGGTGGAGGGAGCCCACTGACATTTTTCCCTCCTCATCTGTTTTGTCACTCGTTTTGCATTTGGCTACGGTCAGTGCCACTACTGAGGCGATACCTGGACCTACAGAGGTTACATAGGTAGTCCAATTTCTCCAGGATAGAACATCAATACCTGTCATTGCCAGAAGGTTTGCTGTGTCTCCCAGCACAGTCTCAAGGGCATTGAGGAGATTCCAAGAGACAGGCAGTTACTCTAGGAGAGCTGGACAGGGCCAGAGAAGGTCCTTAACCCATCAGCAGGTCTGGAGGAACAGGATGAGCACTGGCAGAGCCTACAAAATGACCTCCAGCAGGCAGGCCACTGGTGTGAATGTCTCTGACCTCTGACAAAAAGAAACAGACTTTATGAGGGTGGCCTGAGGGCCTGACATCCTTTAGTGGGCCCTGTGGAGCTTGATTGGCATTTGCCATAAAATACCAGAATTGGCAGGTCTACCACTGGTGGGCATCCAGTGCTTTTGCTTTTCACAGATCAGGGCAGGTTCACCCTAAGCACATGTGACAGACGTGAAGGGGTCTGGAGAAGCCGTGGAGAACATTAT